>NW_008342925.1:1226350-1235938 GCF_000622305.1 Nannospalax galili
TCCTTGCTGTCCAGCGCTCTGCTGATCCAGCTTTCTGGGACCCAATCTCCGGGACCCAGTCTCTGACCTGATCTCCAACTATTAAGAGAAGACTAGCATATTTATATACCATGGGGGTAGTGGTAAAAGCTTTTAGATACTTTGTGAGATATTCTATTTACATGTGGAAGTGGGTTTCTGCTAGACTATTGTCTACCTGTAAAAATCACACACAGGAAGGCATGGTATGCATAGAGCCAAAGGCCATGTTTATGTCAAGGCATCTGTGGCGGCCACTTCAAAGGGAGAGACAGGAAAGATGCCAGAAAGCACCTTGCTATGAAAAGGAGCCCGCGACACATTCCCCGAGCTGCATGAGCTGTCCGGTGTGAAGGGGCTTCGACTTTTGCATAACAGAGGTCTCCCAACACAGGGAGTTTAGAAGAGAGTGTCAGAGTCCCTGGAACTGGAGTTAAGGACCCTTGTTAGTTGCTATGTGGGTGCTGGGAACTGAACCTGGGTCTTAACTGCTGAGCCATCTCTCCAGCCCCCAAATTTGTAGGTGTTTTGTTTTCCTTTTGACATTCTTGGGATGGAGCCCAGGGCCTCACACATGCTAATCAGGGATTCTTGAGGTATGGTTCCCAAGACCACCCATATCACCTTTGTCTGCAGCTTTTGATAAAAATGCACTGTCGCCAGGCGTGGTGGTGCACGACTGTAGTCCCAGCACATGGGAAGCAGAGGCAGGCGGATCTCTGTGAGTTCAAGGCCAGCTTGGTCTACATAGTGAGTTCCAGGACAGCTGGGGCTTACAGGGAGACCCTGCTTCAAAAAGACCAAAAAAAAAAAAATGCAATGTCCCCAAGGATGCAGCACCAGACTCTTGAGGAAGATCCTGAGAAGCTACGTGTTGGTAAACCTTCTGGGCAATTCTTTCAGTCACTGAAGACTGAAAACCAGTGCTGCTTGGCGTCTGCTCTTTTTACGTAAGATGAGGGTGTTGGTAGACACCCATCACAGCCACATGCTGACCTTTCAGAACTGGTGTGCTGATGTTTCAAGACAGCTGTTGAGATTCTACTCAGCTGCCCCGAGGGGCGCAGACACATGCCTTTCTTTCTCTCAGGCCATCTGGAAGTAGGCAGCATAAACACCTGTTAAGTCATCTCTCATCAGGCCCAGTCCCTCACCTGGGCTCCCTGACCTGCTTTTTTCCCAAGCTCTGAAGCGTGTACTAACAGACGCTGCCAACCAATCACAGACACCATAATCTATGCTGTAACCAGCAGCCAATCAGAGGTTCTCACCAGTATATGCAGAATTCTGTCACTCTCACTGTGCTGATGAAATCCCAAAGCAACACCATATTTTTTCAGATGGGGATGCTGAAGCACACCCAGAATCAGCACACAGGACCCTAGATGCCAGTGACTTGTGGTGATGGCCCTCTGTTCTTTCTGGGGGCCCCAGGAAACTGGATAGGCCTTCTCCCCTCAGGAGCTCCTGGTACCTTAGATGAGGCTCAATCCTGCCCCCAACTTTCCTTGAAAGACTTGAGGGGTCAGTAGTGGTGGTGGTGTGTGCCCCTCAACTTCTGGAGCATAGGGGCATGGTAGAGGGGGTGTCACCACCCAACTCCAGCCCCGTTCTTACCTCAACAACCCCCACTCCAAAGAAAGAATTAGAGGAATTCTGGCCAGACTGTGCTGGCCTCTGCTTCTGAGCAGATTACTGGCAGGGACCAAAACAAGGGCTCCTTCGTGGAGGCCCTGGCTTAGGAAACCAGGTGACCACTGAGCACACATGTATGTGGGCAGTACCAGCCTCCAAGTATGGACAGGGGTATCCACCACAGGGTGTCCCACCAGCCCAGCGGCCAGACCTTTTGTGGGATTGCCTGACCTTCCCGGAGCCCTACTTGTGAGTAGGGGCTGCTCCACGTGGACGGGGCTGGGGCTTTTGAGGGTCTTCAGGGGTGGATGACTCCTCTTGTGTATGTGGGTAGGATGGGTACACACTAGCTGCACATGTGCGGGTATGTGCACCCTGTATGTCTGTGCAAAGCCCCTAAGGTAGAAATGAACTTGGTGTGTACCAGGCACAGAGACAAAGCCAATTGTGCTGGCATCAGAATGCGGTGAGGGGCAGTCATTGCTTCAGTCAATTTTGATGAGTGCCTGCTCTGAGAACACAGTTAAGAGCTGCAGTGGGAGAGGGAAGAGACAGTCAACAGCAAGTGTCCTGTATCGTCTGAGTTCAAGTAGGGATATGTGCCGTGTGGAAAGATCCAACAAGCTGGGAAGACACTGCTGGTGACAGCAAGGCACTATTTCCAGTAGAAGGGTTGGGGACATCTTTCCTAGGAGGTGACCTGAAGTGAAAGTGAGCCATGGGGTTACATTAGGAAGAGCATCCATCTCCCAGGCAGTTGCATCAGCAGGTGGAAAGGCCCCAGGATCACCATTCAGTAAACATCCCCTCCCATCAGGTTATGTGCTGGGGATGGGGCATGATAGTGAACAGGGCTGGCCCATTCCCTTAGCTACTTGTCACTCCAGTGAGGTTGAGGGGCTGAGGAACACGGCTGAGAATGCTAGCTGCCTGGCTCTGAAGCCCTGAGCCGTGTGGACGCTGCCGCCATCTGCCTTCTCATACGAAATCAAGAGCACATGGCGATTCACAGACTCTCCCATGTGTTCCCTGTAAGGCTGAGGGGCAGCCTCTATGCTCGCTTTCCAGTGTTCTTACCTTATCCCTCTCTGAGTCCCAGGAAAGAAAACTGAGGTCCAGGGCAGGGAAGGACCAAATTCACATGAGTCCCAGAACTTAGCCTTGGATTCCTACCCACCCCCATTCCACTGTCTGCCTCCCACCAGGACCCAAGCTCGCTTACTGCTGCCCAGTGCTGAGCCATGCCATCTACACAAACTGCGTGGCCAATGCTCACCTGGGCTCCTTAAGACTGCTCCTGTGCTGGCGCAACAGCATCTGCAAACTACTGTATGGAGAATTCTTCATCTTCAAGTTTCTGTACTAAGGCATTCGCTGTATCTATAGGTACAGAGCCAGTAGAGGGCCAGGGGAAGGGGTGGACAATCTGAGGGGGCGGGGCCTAGAGATCCTTGGGGTGGGGCCTCCCAGCCAGCGGGCAGAGTTGGGTGGGGTGGGGTCCAGTGTTCCAGTTAGCTATAAGGCTGAGCTGAACTGGAGAAGCCCTGGAGGCTGGGGTTGAGGCTGGGAGAAAAAAACAAGACCCAGGGATGGGTATGCAGCTCAGTGAAAGTCTTTGCCTGGTATGTGAGTCACCTTGGGTACGATCTCCAACAACACAAAACCAAACAAAACCTAAAACAAGTAGGGCATAGTGGCACATGCCTTAAATGCCAGCACTTGGGAGACAGAGGCAGGTGGATCACTGTGAGATTGAGGCCAGCCTGGACTACATAGCGAGTTCCAGGAAGGCTGATGCTACAGGGAGGCCCTGTCTCAAAAACAAACAAACAAACGAACAAGCAAAAAGCCAGACTGGGAAGACAGTTTAATTCAGGCCAACAGTGAGTCAGGTACTCTCTCCATTTCACCCAGGAGGGGACTTGGTACCCAGGCCTGAACTGGTCCTACTGAGCTGACCTTGTTTTACTTAAGCACATGATACATGTTAATATATTTATATAAATGGTGTTTATAAATAATAAAATGTAGGATAGGTATATTCACAGAATATCTGATAGCATTTTAAGTGAAGGCGCACAGGCCAGTGGCTCAGTGGGTAGAGCTACCTGAAACTAAGTCTGAAGACCTAAGGTTAATCTCCAGGACCTACATACAGTGGAAGGAGAGAATGGACTCCTGCAAGTTGTTCTTTGGGGCACACACACACACATACATACACACTAAATAAATGTAATCTTTAAAAAACACTAATAACTACAATGGATTGAAAAAAATATCAAACACCTGAAATTCTTGAGTTTATTTTAATAACAACGCATTGGTATTTGTTACTTAAAAATTAGAGTCTAGGGCCAGGTGTGGTAGTGCACGCCTTTAATCCCAGCACTCAGGAGGCAGAGGCAAGTGGATCTCTGTGAGTTCAAGGCCAGCCTGGTCTACATAGTGAGTTCCAGGACAGCTGGGGCTACAAGAAGACCCTGTCTCAAAAAGACCCCCCCAAAAAATTAGAGTCTAATTAATTAAAGGTGTTGCTATGTAGCCCTGGCTGTCCTACAACTCCTGTATAGACCAGGCTAGCCTCAAACTTTTGTCTTCCCTCCTGCCCTCTGCCAAGTGCTGGGATTACAGACATGAGCCACGATTCTCAGTTAGAATTTGTTTTTTAATGCAGTTTCATGTTTGCAGGAAAATTAAGCAGGTGATGCAGAGGTTTACTTGTGCCCCTGCTAACCTCTGCATCAGGCAAAGCACGGCTCCACACGGTACTGCTGCAGTCAGTGAATCCACCTTGCACGTCATTGTCACCTGAGACCATATGGGTTTGAACAGATCTGCAGTGAGATGTCGAGTCCCATGCAGAGTCACTTCACTGCCCCCAAACTCTGTGCTCCACCCAGCCATCCCTCTCCGCCTTACTTCGTTTTGTTGTTTCTGAGACGATGTCTAATGAATTCCAGGCCGGCCCTGAACTCACTTTGTAGCCAAGTATCGCCTTGAATTTCTGAATCTCCTGCCAACACCTCATGAGTGCTGGGATTATAGCATACAACACCATGCCTGGGTTTAATCTACATGTGGTGTAGGGATTGAACCTACAGCCTTATGTGTGTTAAATAAGCACTCTACCTACTGAGCTCCCAAATCCTCCACTTTATATTTTAAATATTTTATTATTTTTATTTTTGTGTATGAGTATATTGCCCGCATGTAAGTACATCCGTGTTGTGCAATGCCCGAGGAGGTCATAAGAGGGCGTCAGATAGCCTGGAATTGGAGTTACCGATGGTTATTAGCCACCATGTGGGTGCTGCGACTCAAACCTGGGTCCTCTGTAAGGATAACTGCTAAGCCATCTCTCCAGCCCCCACCTTATATTTTAAAAACACCAAGCACTCTTTGTTTTAACCTGCTGTCCCTTGACTCCTTTAAAAGGGTCAGTGGAGGGCTGGGTATATGGGTGTTTGCCTAACATGAGCAAGGCCTGGATTCAATCCCCAGCGTGGCAAAATAAACATATACACACTTACATACAAGCTTACATACATACAGACATACTAAAAGGATCAACAGTGGCCCAAAGTGACCCCACTCCCTTCAGCAGACCTTTCCTGTTCCCTCAGCCAGAACTCAGACAGAACAGGGCTCTGGGACAGGCCGGTGGAAGGGACAGCACCCAGGCAGCCCCAGTCCTCCATGGGCCTGGCCAGGGAGCAATCTCAGCCTCCTCCATGTCTGACCCACCCCTCCCAGGATGGCCCTCTTGGAGGATCAGCAGGTGATGTTTGAGAAGCTGGCTCTACACTGTGACTACATTCAACTCATCCCTAAAACCTTTGTGCTGGGTGAGCGCCCCCCTTGCGGCTGCCCGGGGTCCCGAGGCCACCTCCAGGCTCCATACGGCTCCCGGACGGATCCCAGAGGCTGGCGAGTGGGAGGAGGCAGGCCTTCTAGAAACGTTGAGTCTGGGCGGCTTGCATCAGAAAGATGGAGAAACTGAGGCTTCCCCCGGCGCTGGTCTCTGGCCACAGCCCGGTCCCTCGTCGTCCCTCGTCCCTCCTTACCAGGTTTCTACGTGACTCTGGTCGTGACCCGCTGATGGAACCAGTTCGAGAGCTTGCCGTGGCCGGACAGTCTCCTGACCCTGGTGTCGGGCTTCGTGGAGGGCAAGGACGAGCAAGGCCGGCTACTGCGCGCAGGCTCGCCCACTACGTCATCCTGGGCCAAGTGCTCATCCTGCGCATCTTCAGCACCTCGGTCTACAAGCGGTTTCCCAGCCTCCAACACCCGATGCGGCAGGTGGGCGGGGATCTGGAGTGGGCGGGGCGCGGTGGCGGGTTTGAACGGAGGCGGAGTCAGAGGGGAGGGGCGGGAGCTGAAGATGGGTGGAGCCAGAGCCTCACGGACGTGGGGACACAGTGGGGGTACCGGTCGGGTGGGACCAAGACGTGGGGTGGGAGCAGACTTGGGCGGGGCAGAGTCAGGTGCGCAGTCATTTTTTTGTGTGTTGAAACAAGGAGACTGATAAAAGTGCGCGGAGGTCCTAGAGGCCCAGCATCGGCTGGCAGGGTCACCGGCTGCAGGCCACCTCTCTGCAGGTTTTGTTACTGGCTGTTGCATCAGAAAGATGGAGAAACTGAGGCTTCCCCCGGCGCTGGTCTCTGGCCACAGCCCGGTCCCTCGTCGTCCCTCGTCCCTCCTTACCAGGTTTCTACGTGACTCTGGTCGTGACCCGCTGATGGAACCAGTTCGAGAGCTTGCCGTGGCCGGACAGTCTCCTGACCCTGGTGTCGGGCTTCGTGGAGGGCAAGGACGAGCAAGGCCGGCTACTGCGCGCAGGCTCGCCCACTACGTCATCCTGGGCCAAGTGCTCATCCTGCGCATCTTCAGCACCTCGGTCTACAAGCGGTTTCCCAGCCTCCAACACCCGATGCGGCAGGGGGGCGGGGATCTTGAGTGGGCGGGGCGCGGTGGCGGGTTTGAACGGAGGCGGAGTCAGAGGGGAGGGGCGGGAGCTGAAGATGGGTGGAGCCAGAGCCTCCCGGACTTGGGGACACAGTCGGGGTACGGGTGGGGTGGGACCAAGACGTGGGGTGGGAGCAGACTTGGGCGGGGCAGAGTCAGGTGCGCAGTCATTTTTTTGTGTGTTGAAACAAGGAGACTGATAAAAGTGCGCGGAGGTCCTAGAGGCCCAGCATCGGCTGGCAGGGTCACAGGCTGCAGGCCACCTCTCTGCAGGTTCTGTTACTGGCTGCCTTCTTCACCCTACCCTGCAGCTTTTATGACGCCCGGTGAACATAAGCAGTTGCAGAACTTGGGCCTACCACACAACCCATTCTGGGCGCCCTGGTGTGGTTTTCCAACCTGTTAATGAAGGCCTGGATTGGAGGTCGAATCCGGGACCCTATCCTGCTCCAGAGCATGATGAACCCACAAATGGGGTGCGGTGGGAAGGGTTGTGGCCCCCATAGAACAAGACTTCCTCTAAAGAGAAGGCCGGAGACCTTGCCTGCCTTCCCAGAGCCTGTAGTGGTGGCATAGGGTACTTTCTAACAGGATTTCACACCCTGACACGGCCACTCTCCAAACGTCCTTCCTATCCCTTGCTGAGTGCGCCTGTGAAGTCTTGGCTCTTTTTTGCTAGGCGAGGCTGAGGCTGTCCTCAGTGAACTGTCCATGACCACATAGCCCAGGCTGTGCCATGAATCTCATTGCTTTACACCTGGGCAAGAGCAGTGGGTGAGTCTGGGGGAGCAGGCTCCCAATCCTTCTCTCCTGCCCGCCAGGAGATGGGCGTCCTGCGTCGTCAGTGTGGACAGCTGTATGCCTACAACTGGATCAGTATCCCACCGGTGTACACACAGGTGAGGAAGAGACTGGTGGGGCTGTTCCTGGGGGAAAACTGAGGCTACAAAGACCCAGAAAACGCACTCACCTAGAGACTAAGTACAAAGCTCACCTTGGGAGTCAGGTCTGGACTTGGAAGGGTTTTTTTAGCATTAAATTCAAAGCATCTCGGTTCCTGCCTGGTCCAGCCCAGTAGAGGGAGTAAGATCACCCTTATCTTAAAGAGGAGCAAACAGCTGGGGATGTAGCTTAGTCTGTAGAGTGCCTGCACAATTCCACTCAGCACTATGTAAAACTGGGTGTGGTGGCACATGCCCATGTTCCCAGCACTGCGGATCTGGTGGCAGGAAGATGAGACGTTCCCGATCATCCTTGGCCACAGTCTGGGCGACTCAAGACCTGTCTCCAAAATAAACAGAAAAGAAAGAGGAGCAGAGACCCGTTCACATGAGTGTGAATGAAGGTCAAAGCGAGGCTTCAGACATCCAGCCCGAGAGCTTCCATGTCCAGGGTCCCTGCCACCTCTGCCTTTTCTCCTTGCAGGTGCTGACAGTGGCAGTGTACAGCTTCTTCCTTGCATGCCTGGTTGGGCTGCAGTTTCTAAACCCAGCCAAGAACTACGCAGGCCACGAGATGGACCTTGTAGTGCCTGTCTTTACAATCCGGCAGTTCTTTTTCTGCATGGGCTGGCTGAAGGTAAGTCTCTCTGGACACCACCCTCCCCTCTGCCATAGGCACAGCCAGAGGGGTCATGGCCAGCACCTACAACCCAAGAGGACAGGTAGAAGGAATGGAGAGTCATGTATATTGTGCATACATGAGCACACACACAGAGCTATTCTATGCATAGCATACACACAGAGCTAATCTATCTGTCTGTCCGTCCATCCCTCCATCCATCCATCCATTATCTATTTACCTATTTATTTATCTATCATATACACACATGAACTATTCTGCAATCACATCACACAGAGCTAATCTATCTTTATGTATGTATGTATATCATCTACACACATGAAGTATTCTACAATCACATCACACACAAAAAGCTATTCTCTTCATCATATACACAGAATTTTCTTCCATATATAGTATATATACACGCACAGAATTATTCTATGCATATCATATACAGAACTATTCCCCTATGCATATATGGATGGATGCCCCACATGTGGGAGCCCTATATTGTGGCTTTAAAGACAGTTGTCAGGCAGAAAGCCCATCACGGAGGTGGAAACAGCAGGATCCAAGGTTGGAGGGTTTGAAGCAGACTACCAAGGTTCTCAGAACCTCATCTGTCTCCTGTCCCCAAGGTGGCAGAGCAGCTCATCAACCCCTTTGGAGAGGATGATGATGATTATGAAACCAACTTTATCATTGACAGGAACCTGCAGGTATGGGTGGAGGGAGGGAGGCTGTATCATGGACCCCTCTCAAACTGGATCCAAAGAGGGGGACTCGGCAGTTTCAGGGAGACCTACCTCACAGTGACTTGTCCTCCCCTCCCCTCACCCTACCCCTTTTCTCAGCCAACAATTCACTCACTGGAGTCTCAACTTTTGAGGCTGTAAGCATCAGTCTTTCTGGTATCACAGGTAGGGAAACTGAGGACCAGAGAGAGCAGTCACTTTGCTTAGTCATCAGGCAAGTTCATGGTCCTGCCTGGGCTGCCCTTTCCACTGGCTATCCCTCTCTGTCTTTGGTGACCAGGTGTGCCTGTTGTGTGTGGATGATATGCATCAAGACCTACCTCCATTGGTGGGAGACATGTACTGGAATGAGGTGGAGCCTCAACCCCTCCTACACAGCTGCTTCCATCCAGCACTGGAGACCTTCTTTCTTGGGTTCCACCTTTATCAGGTGGGCAGTGCAAAGGAACTGGGAAGGAACCCCTTCAGTGCAAGGCTTGCCTAATATCTTGGAACAGCTCTTGTTAATGTACACCGGGTTCCCAGTAAGGGCTGGGCAGTAGACTTGTGCTCTTTACAGACATTAACTATTTTCTCCTCCCAATAACCTGTTTGTTATCTTCAGTTTCCAGACAATTAAGTACAGGTTCAGAGAGGATAACCAAGTTGCCCA
>NW_008342926.1:0-1604 GCF_000622305.1 Nannospalax galili
CTGGGTGTCTCCAGGTTCTTGGCCTCTTCAAGGAATTAAGGCACACACAGATTGCAAAGTAGCCCAGAAACTTTATTCGAACCAAAGCTATAGAACAGATTAGAATACACTGCAAGAGAGCAGCGGGTCACAAGAGTTAAGGCACTCAAGGGTCCCAATTATTGTTTGGGGTTTTCTTTTAAGAGAAGGAGGATTTTGGTTCCTATGAGTATAATTGTGTAGTTCTCTGTTTTGACTGATAGGCTTGGTCACTATGATTGTCTCTTCCCATAATGCATCTGATTTTAATCATATGCACACCCAACTACGTAGAGGTAAAAGATGGCAAATAAGTGATTTTCCCTAAAATTTCACTTGGGGACATAATTTTGCCTTACTGCACATGCACCCAAAACCAGTCTAGACTGGACTGAGCCGTTGCCCATAGTTTCTAGACTGTGTTCCAGAATGGGTTTGAATAGAAATGTGGCATTATCAGGGGCTGCTAAGGGGAGTAACTTGTTTCTATTGTTTAAAAGGAGTACTCACAGCTGGATGCAGCTGGAGGTCCTAGGGCTGCCAACAGGTCGCTAAGTGCATTGCTAGGAGAGGAGTGTGTGCGGTGTCCAAGCTAAGTGGAGTCCCAGGTTGCTAAGCTATTCCGTATGCTGGCCTGCCTCACCATAAACAATACTGATGATAAATTTCACTGTCAATTTGGTTAGATTGATAAACACTTAAGAGATTAATAAAGCACACCTGGCAGGAGGATCTGTGACGACATTTCTAAAGACCATTAAGTCCTATTCTGCTCCCCTAATGGACTTGTAATATGATGGCATTATTGAGAGATGATTGAAAACAGGAGGCGGGGGGCTGGAAAGATGGCTCCATTGTTAAGAGCACTGGCTACTCTTGCAGAGGACCCAGGTTTTGTTGCCAGTACCCACACAGTGGCTAACAACCATCCATAACTCCAGTTCCAGGGGATACGACACCATCTTCTGACCTCTAAGGGCATCATCACACATCACACAACACCAGTGCATTTACATACATGCAGGAAATACACACATACACATAAAAGTTAAAATAGTAAAAAATTTAAAAATTTTTAAATAAAATGGGAGATGGAACCTACAGCATCCTGAAAGAGGGAAGATTTATTTTGGCTCCATGGTCTCTGATTCCTTTCCTGAGAGCCTGAACATCATATTGGTGGAGCAAAGCAGCTCACCTCATGGCAGACAGGAAAATACAAGTTAAGGGTCAAAGGACAAGATACATCTTTCCAGGGCATGTTCTACAGAGACCTACTTCCCCTCATCTAAGCCTCACCTCCACTTCCTAACAATGCCATCATATTATGAATGAGTCAAGGGGTAAATTCATTGACTAGGTTAGAGCCTTCAGGACCCAGTCATTTCCCCATTAGCTAGCAACCACATCCCCAATTCATGAGACTGTAGAGGGACATTCATATTCAAGCTATAAGAAGGCACATGGAAGAATAACACTGAACCCAAAGAGAAAGAAGTGGGGCTGGAGGGCTAGCTTGGCCATTGAAGGCTCAGGCTAACAACCAAAAAAAAAAAAAAAAAAAAAAAGGGAAAAAGGGGGGCGGG
>NW_008342927.1:0-15438 GCF_000622305.1 Nannospalax galili
TAACATTATTGTCTGGAATAGTGCCCGTGAGCCAAGGAATGTTGGCAGAAATCTAAAAATGGTACAGCTCCTAGAAAAAAAACTTTATGTATAGCATGACCTCTGAAACAGGTCATGATCGAATTTGAGCCTTAAACACAAATAAACCTTTTTGGGGGGGGGCTTTTTGAGACAGAGTCTCCCTGTAGCCTTAGCTGTCCTAGAACTCACTATGTAGACCAGGCTGGCCTCGAACTCACAGAGAACTGCCTGCCTCTGCTTCCCAAGTTCTGGGATTAAAGGTGTGCACTACCACTACTGGTTTAAAATAATTTTTATTGTAATTATTATTGTGTGTGCCTTTGAATGCAGAATGAGTGCATGCCACAGTGTGTGTTTGGAGGTCAGACAATTTTGTAGAGTTGGTTCTCTTTCCATCTATATGTGGATTCTAGAGATTGAACTTGGGTTGTTGTGCTTGTATGGCAAGTGCTTTTACCTGCTGAGCCATCTCACCTGCACCCCTGCCACTTTGGTTTTTTCATTCAGGGTCTCACTCTACCAGGCTGGTCTGGGACTCTATGTGGTCCAGGTTGGCCTTCTGGCATTCCTTCTGCTTCAGTTCCCCAGGTATTGGGCTTATAGGCGTGAGCCACCAGGACATATATTTCTAGCTACCCACCAACCACATCTCCATCTGGCTGTTCCACTGACACCTCATTTAAGCATGTCTCTGAATCTATTTCTTCCTTAAAAATGGCCATTGTCTAGCATTAACATCATAATAAATGGCACCCCCATCTGCTCAGTCTACAAACTGAACATTCAAACCTATTTCTACCTCCTTCTCCACAACCCATTGGTTGTCAAGTGCTGTGGGCTCTACCTCATCTTCCTCTCCTATCTTCTGGCAATCCATCCTCTTCGGAGCTCTCACACTGATATTTCTTTCACTTCCTTTTCTCCAAACCTTATGCTATTTTTCACTGTCAACATAAATTTTCATTAGTTTTGTATTTATATTCTTCTGGTTATGAGACAGATTGAGTTAACAGAACACTGCTATGGCAGAACACAGTGAAGACTCAAGTATATAATTTCAAAGTGCCTAATACTATAAATGAAAAAGTCATATGAAAGCTGGTCAAAAGACTGGACTTATGGGCCAGGCATGGTGGTGCATGCCTTTAATCCAAGCATTTGGGAGGCAGATGTAGGTAGATCTTTTATGAAATGGAAGCCAGCCTGGTCTTCATATCACAGCAAGTTCCAGGCCAGCTGTGGCTACAGGGAGACCCTGTCTCAAAAAACCAAAACCAACCAAACAAAACAACAAAACAAATCCCAAAACTAAATTTATGTGTATATACGTGTGCTGGATAGCTTTAGTGTCAACTTGACACACCTGGGTTGAGGGAGCATCAATTGGGGAATTGCCTCTATTGGGGGGGCATCTTCTTGATGACTGATGTGGGAGGGCCCAGCCCACTGTGGGTGGTGCCACCCCTGGGCAGGTGGGCCTGTGTTGCATAAGAAAGAAGCCTGAGCAGGGGCCAGGAAGCAAACCAGTAAGCGGTGTTCCTCCATGGCCTACGCTCCAGCTCCTGCCTCCAGGTGCCTGCCATGAGTTCCTACCTTGGGCTCCCTGATGAACTGTGACCTCGGAGATGTAAGATAAATAAACCCTTTCCTCCCCAAGTTGGTATTGGTCCGAGTGTTTTGTCACAGCAATGGAGAAACAAATTAAGACAATACGTCTTTTAAAATAAATATTTGCTTATAGCCAGGTGTGGTGGTGCACACCTTTAATCCCAGCACTTGGGAGGCAGAGGCAGGCAGATCTCTGTGAGGTTTAGGGCAACCCGGGCTCGCTGGGGCTACAGGGAGACGCTGTCTCAAAAAGACCAAAAAATAAATAAAAATAAATAAATAAAAAATATTTGCTTATTATTTAATGTGTATGCGTATTATGCCTGTATGTATATACGTGCACCCCTGTCATGCAATGCCCACGGAGGACAGAAGAGGACATCAGATTCCCTGGAACTGGAGTTATGGAAGGTTATTAGCTGCCGTGTGGCTGCTGGTAACCAAACTTGGGTCCTCTGTAATAGCAGCTAATGCTCTTAACCACTGAGCCATCTTTCCAGCCCCTACAATTCTCTCTTTCTCTCTCTCTCTCTCTCTCTCTCTCTCTCTCTCTCTCTCATATATATACACATGAAAATGTTATACTTTTTAGAAAACAAGTCTTAATTTATATTATGCACTCAGAGATCTTTCTGGTTTCTTCCTTAAGCATCCACCATGGTTCAGGGCTTGCACATTCAGATGCCTTAGTGGCTTGAAAGGAAAAGTAAATGAGTGACTAGCAGGAAGCCAGCTTGAGGTGAGCTGAAGAATACATGCCCTACTTTAGAAATAACCATGTTCAAATAAATTGAAAACACTGCAAGGTAAACAACAAAAAAAACAATAAAAATCATTTCCGTGGGCTGTCAGCTTGTGATCTCTGACAAGGCACAGAAAAAAAAAAAAAAACTCAGCACAGAATTCATAACTCTCCAAATCTATACCCTGCTCCACTCAGTCCTCTCCCAACTCCCCACCTTGCATCCTACATTCCAATGACCAATGACAAGTGACTTAGTTTCCCCAGGGTACCACCTATTGTTTGGTGGCTTTATGCTGCTTTCTCTCCCAAGATTTCTTCCATTCTTCTTAGCATAACTCTAGTCCTTACCTCCAGCAAGATTCTGGAGTTGGACTCTGAACAAAACCGCATCCACCCCAAGATATACAACCGGCTCTGCCCTCGCCTCTATTTATTTACCAATGTCATTCCTGAAACTCTTTTTCTTTGAAAGGCATAAGAGATTAGAAATGAGGATGATTTAGGGGACTCAGAACTGTGTGATGGACCTGATGAGCAGATCCACAGAACCTACACGGTAGATGGAGAGAACCGACTCCCAAAAGTTTTTAAGTTTTCCTCTGACATCCACGCTCATACTGGGGCATGCACGTGTGCATACACATACACAAAATAAATGTAAAAAAACCTTTTTTTAAACTTAAAAAAAGAAAGGAGGGCTGGAGTGATGGCTCAGTGGTTAAGAATACTGACTGTTCTTACAGAAGACCTGGGTTCGAATCCCAACATCCACATAGGAGCTAACAACTGTCTATAACTCCAGTTCCAGGAGATCCGACAGCTTCTTCTGTCCTCCGTGGGCATTGCACAACATGGGTGCACTTACTTACAGGCAGGCATAACACTCATACACATAAAATTAAAATAATAAAAAATTTTTTTAAAAAAAGAGCCAGGTGTGGTGGTGCATGCCTTTAATCCCAGCACTCCGGAGGCAGAGGCAGGTGGATCTCTGTGAGCTCAAGGTCAGCCTGGTCTACATAGTGAGTTCCAGGTCAGCTGAGGCTACAGGGAGACCATTTCAAAAAAAAAAAAAAAATGGTGAATGAATAGCCACCTGGCTAATTGTTTGAATGAATGAATGAACCTTGCTAGCTCCATCAGTATCGCAGCCAAGCTCTTACATAACCTTCTTTATGACCACATTGTTCCTCACTCCTCCACCACATTCCTCGATCTTCTAAGCCCTAAAAGTTGTTTGTACAAAACAGATGTATATTTTAGGCTTACAGGGAAGAGGACTGTCACCCTTTGACCCTCCTGGGGCTCAGAATGATGTCCTTCTTCCAAAGCTTCCTTCTTTTGAGCTACACATTGGTACCCACTATCTGTGCCCCTCTTCTTCCCCAACCATCTTTTTATACCAGATCCCTAGATTCTTCTTTGTCTTTCTCTTGAACCCTCCCCCAGCAAAACACCTTCTAACCACTTACCTCCTCCCCACCTCAGGCAACGAGCCAGATCATTTCCAGTGCCCAGGGGTAACACAGCAACAGGTGGCACAACAGGCAAGTTGGCTTTGTCTGGGGAGGCAGGTGAAGACACGGATTGAGGGAGCTGACTCTGGAAGGCAACTGCCCCCATCTCCTGCCCGGAGCCTCTCCCTGCACTGACCAATGGTCTCTAGAATCCAGCCTACTGTGCCGTCTCCACCACACACCAAAACCCGGCAACCAGGAACATCTTTGAAAAACTTGAGCCTGAGATAAAATGGAGAGAGCAGATGAAGAAGGGTACCAAGACAGAAGCTACCCGACTCCCCCACAGATAGGTTACTTCTTATTTCTCATTCCTATAACTCTGTGCCTTTTTGTCAAAGAATTTCAGAGCAGGGGACAGGAGAGATGGCGCCACTGTTAAGAGTACTTGCTACTCTTGCTGAGGACCCAGGTTTGGTTCCCAGGACTCACATGGCAGCTCACTTACTGTATGTAATTTCAGTTCCAGCGGATTCAACAGCCTCTTAGGTGCCATGGTCACCAGGCATGTACATGGTGCACATATATATACATCCAGGTAAAATACTCATACACATAAAATAAGTAAATCTTAAAAAAAAATCCACAAAACCCAGCAACCACTTCAGTTTAGGCTTGGAGGATAAAAATGCTAGGCATGGTGATGTGTGCTTGAAATCCCAGGTCTGGGAGGTAAGACAAGAGGATACCTGGGGCTTGCTGGCCAGCCAGTCTAGCCTAATCAGTGAGCTCCAGGCCAACAAGAGACCTGTCTCAAAGAAAATGGACAGCATTCCTAAAGATGACACCAAAAGTTGTTCTTTAGCCTACAGAGAGAGAGAGAGAGAGAGAGAGAGAGAGAGAGACACACACACACACACACACACACACACACACATTTTAAAAACAGGTAAAATAACTTGCCAAGCAAGTCTGACAATCTGAGTTCTATCTTCAGAACCTGACTCTCAAAAGTTGTCCTCTGACCTCTATACATGCACTGTGATGCACCCCACCCCATCATACATGCATACATACATAGAGATACACACACAAATAATTTTGTTTTGGTCTTTTTGAGACAGGGTCTCCCTGTAGTCATAGCTGGCCTAGAAGTTGCTCTCACAGAGGTCCACTTGCCCCTGTCTCCTGGGTGCTGGGACTAAAGGTGTGGGTCACTATACCTGACAAATATTTTTTTTTTTTGAGACAGGGTTTCACTATGTAGTCTTGGCTGGTCTGGAACTCAGTATGTAGACCAAGCTAGCCTTAAACTCACAAAGATCCACCTGTCTCTGCCTCCCACATGTGCCACCATACCTGGCATAAAATTAAACAAAAATTTTTAAAAATACATCTTTTATTTATTTATTATTTTATGTGTATGAGTATTATGCCTGCATGTGTGTAAGTGCACCCATATTGTGTAGTGCTCATGGAAGACAGAAGAGCATCAGACCCCCTGGAACTGGAGTTACACACAGTTGTTAGCACCATGTGGGTGCTGGGATTCAAGCCTGGGTCTTCTGCAAGAACAGCCAGTGCTCTTAACTGCTGAGTCATCTCTCCAGTTCCAAAATAAAAAAAATTTTTTCTTCCCACATAACTTTATTTGTTTTAAATAATTTGTTGAGAATTTCATACATGCATATAAGGTGTTTTGATCAAATCAAAATAAAACACTTAAATATTTTATTTATTATTTTTACTTTATGTGTATGAGTGTCATGCCTGCATAGGTAAGTGCACCTGTGTCGTGCAATGCCTGAGGACAGAAGAGTCTGTCGAATCCCCTGGAACTGGAGTTATGGAGAGTTGTTAGCTGCCATGTGGGTGCTGGGATTCAAACCTGGGTCTTCTGCAAGAACAGTCAGTGTTCTTAACCGTTGAGCTATCACTCCAGCCCCCCAAAATAAAAAAAAAAATCTTTTAAAGGGTTGGGAAGGTGGCTCAGTTGGTAAAGTGCCTGCTCTGGAAGCACAAAGACCTGAGTTCATATCCCCAGAACCCACATGAAAAGGCCAAGGGTGACAGCAGACTCCTGTAACCCCATACTAGGAGAAAATGAAAAATAAAAGAAGTGAGCTTCTATTAAGGGTAGAGAAAGGAAAATGAAGAAAGTTCTAACTATTCCTCAATTGTCAGAGAAAATCTCAGATCTTCATCCTTTAAGAACAAGACAAAGAGCCAGATTCCTAGTGACTTTAGGGGGAAAAAAGCATTTGGTATTCTGAACTCTTGGATCTCCTCTTCTGACAGGCACTCTTTCTTGCTCTCTCAATACACACACACACACACACACACACACACACACACACACACACACACACACCCCAAATCCTGTGATACAGCCCTCACCTCTACTCACCCTGGCTCAGGACCATCTTTCAGAAGGTTGAACACCTGTCGAGGGTTTAACATATATTGGAACTTCCAAAGCACCCTGTGTAAAGGAAAAGGAAAGGCACGTGGCAGAAGCAAGAAGACAGTGATGTTCTGGACTCCATCTTGATGGCCTACCTAAGAGGACCCTCCATACACGTTCCCTTCCTCCCTCCAGGCTCTGCTCCTCCATCCCCACTGAGAAAGAACCAGTATATCTCTCCTTACCTCTGGCCTTGCTTCCCTCCACTCTTTGGATTGACAAAGACTAGAAGTGGATGGGTGTTAGAAACAGGATCAATCTGCCATGGAGGGAAAAAAATAAGGATAAAGAAAGCAGGATTTTATGAGGGTTAAGGTGTGCCACAGAAGCTCAGGACTGGCATTCCCCAAGACACTTTCCACCTTTTACCCTCCCCTTTCCTCCTCTACTAAGGTGAAACCTTTAGAGAACAGGTACCACCCCCCCGACCTCCCACCTCAGTCTCTCACAAGAAGACTTCAACCAAAAGCTGGTATGACCCTGAGGCCCAAACCCCTCAGCTTTGTACCCGCAAAGCCTCAAAGGTGTACATGCTTGTATCATCTGGGATCTTCTGGTTTGCCTTGCTCTGTTTACGCTCCTGTCCAGATGCCTGGGAGGGAGCGAAGTGGCGGAAAGAAAAGTAGACTTGCAGGAATCCTTACACTGGTTTGATCTGAATCCTAAAGGCGTTAGCTGTCTGTTCTAGATGGCATTCTAGCTGAGTATGATGACTTATGTATATAATCCCAGCACTTGAGAGACAGAGATAGGCAGATCTCTGAATCTGGTCTCTTCCTTCTTTCCTTCCTTCCTTCCTTCCTTCCTTCCTTCCTTCCTTCCTTCCTTCCCTCCCTCCCTCCCTCCTTCCTCTTTCTTTCTGTATGTGCGCATTGGGGAGTAAATCTAGGACCTTGGGCATGCTAGACAAGTGTTTTACCATTGAGCTACGTCCCAGCTACATCTGTGAGAATAATGGTATCTTGGAATCAATTTCCTGCAATATGGAGGAATAGTTGTGTGTGTGTGTGTGTGTGTGTGTGTGTGTGTGTGTATGCACACGTGTTTTCCAGGCTAGCCAGGGCTATATGGTGAGACCCTGTCTCAAAAACTAACAAACAATAGTAATAAAACCCCAAACCAAACCAAAGGTATTCTGTGTTTAGTGTGCCAATGGAAAGCAAGGATGCACTGTGGTCCTCTCCCAGTCACTGCTGAGGGTCTCACCAGGACACTGGGGTAGATGGAAGATGGAGGCAGGATGTGATCACGGAGCAGTCCACAGTCACACTCAGAACCCAAGGCCTGAAGACAGTCATCATGGATCTGAAGGACATGATGGGAACAAAGGACATGAAGGGGACATTGTCAGTTCTCAGCTTCAAGGTCTGTACTAGAACGAGAGCCCCTGGGGACAAAGAACAACTAGCTGTGGCAGTAAGAGAGGTGGGCTGGGGAGGCCTGTGGAAAGGGCTGCTTAAGCAGGGGCCCTGGGCCACAGCCTGGAGGGATAGCTCTGAACTGACCTCCAGGTGGCACCACACACAATGCAGTCCCGTTAGACTGTGGTGGGTTCGGATCTTTTTCTGACAGCGGTCACAGCGCCCAGATTCACAGCCTCCTCGAACCCACACATGTGACTGGACCTTGGGAAAGAAAGACAGACCTCTGTCTGTGAGAGCTGGAGCAGACACTGGGGTGGGGAGACTTTAGGGCAGAAATAGGCCAGGGATGAGGGTAGAGGGAGCATGGGGATCACTCACACCAATGTCCTTCCGAGACTTGGCATAGGTGCTGACTTCACAAGGCTGAGCCTTCATGGCACAGTGGTCATGAACAATGTACTTACAAACTGGGGAGAGGGAAGAAGGAGGAGCCTTAGCTGTAGCCTTGCCCCCCTCTCTTCTCCTTCCCTGGGAATGAGAAAGGATCACTCCCTGGAACAAGACATGTACTCCTTGCTTTCAGGTTGTGGCAGAGAATTAAAGTTTACTGGGGTTAGCCTCATCTCTAAGTCCTCTACCTTTTCCTTACACACTCTCCTAAAAAGGGCAACTACCACCTCATTATATCTGTCCCCACCGCTATTCCTGTGCCAGGCTGGAGCTGAGCTGGTTGATATACCAGAGGCCCACATGCAACTAAGAATAACTAATTTTTTTTTTTTTGGTCTTTTTGAGACAGGGTCTCCCTGTAGCCCCAGCTGTCCTGGAACTCACTATGTAGACCAGGCTGGCCTTGAACTCACAGAGATCCGCCTGCCTCTGCCTCCCAAGTTCTGGGAATATAGGTGTGCACCACCACGCCCAGCCAACAAAAAAAATTTAAAAAATAAAATAATTGAATTCTTGACAGACTGCAAAATAATAATGCCTCCTACATTTAAAATTTATTTATTTTTGTAAGTATAAGTGTTTTGCCTGCATGTATATAAGTACACCTGTGCCATGCAATACCTACAAAGGATAGAAGACGGCATAGATCTCTTGGAACTGGAGCTATTATGTGGGTGCTGGGAACTGAACTCAGGTCCTCTTCAGGAGCAGCCAGTCCTCTTAACTGCTGAGCCCTCTCTTCAGCCCTTGCCTCCTACATTTTATTTACTTATTTATCTGTGTTTGGGGGGAGGGACAACATGCACCGTAGTCTGCATATGGAACTCAAAGGACAACACACAGGAGTCCGTTCTCGCCTTTCACCATGTAGGTAGGTTCTGTGTATCAAATTTAGGTCAAAAGGCTGGGCAGCAAGTGTGTTTACTCACTAAGCCATCTCACCAATGCCTGTTTGTTTTGAGACAGGGTCTCATGTATGTAGTTCAGGTTGGCCTTAAACTCCTATGTAGCTGAGGCAGGCCTTGAACTCCTGATCTTCCTAAATCCTAAATCTACAGAGGAATGCTCTTATTACAGGCATGTGCCACCACACCCAACTGTATTATCTATTTAATGTTCACAGTTACTTCACTTTTCAGTCACAGAAACTAAAGCTTAAAGAAAAGGTAGGGTGGCTCACTCCTGTAATGTTTGTTAACGTTCAAGAGGCTGAGGTAAGGGGATTGCTGAGAGTTTGAAGTCAGCCTGGGCTATATAGTGAGTTCCATGCCAGCCTGAACTACAAGTATGAAAACCTGTCTCCAAAAAAAAAAAAAAAAAACATGGAAACACTTGGGCTTGATTCTCAGTGTAGCACATTAATAATAATAACAATAAGAAGAGAAAGAAGGAGGAGGAGGAAGAAGAAGTAAAAAGGAAGAGGAGACATTACTTTCTCAGGGTCCTATAAATGGTGAGTGGCAAAGCCCAAGATTCAAATCCAGGTTTCAGAACATCATGTCCCGACACACTGCAGGCTTCTCTAGTCCCATACTCCTAGATACCAACACTCACGGTTACAGCTCAGGCCCTGTTTGCCAAGGCCAATGCTCAACTCGCACAGGTTGCAGTAGACTGGTAGGGGGAACCTCTTGGGTCTCCACATGTGCTGCCCATCATCTTTCAGAGTCTAGGAGGGCATAGAGGATACCAGCTTCTTAGAGGGCCAATCTCTGGTGAATACAACCCAAGGCAGCTCCTTACCATTTTCGCAAACTCTCACACTCACCATTTCCATCCCCAGCAGCACTAGCAGTGGCACGGTGGTAGCCCCAGCCCGAACCCACTCAGCTAGGGAGACAGAGCCACTGCCATCATAGTCAATTTCTTTCATCATGTTCTGAAGAATCTGAGTGGAGAGTGGGAAGGGCCATCTGGTGGGAGAGGCCCCCAGACACCTCCACTGTCTGTTAGGATGCCCAGCACAGGCATTCAGTAGAAGTAACCAGGTACCCATCAGAGATGGGATAAGGTGGATGCAGGAGTATCGGGAAAGGGTGAATAAAGCAAAGGAAGAGCTGCCTTACCGGTCTCAGCTCAGACACATCCCAATCTAGATATTCAGCCATTCGCATCATCTGAAGGATGATTCTTTCCACTTCCTGAGGCAAAGGGGGTAAGCGCCAAAACCACATCCCTCTTACTACCACCCCACCCAAACTCTCCTCTACAAATCAGGGCTCCTGGATTCTATCCCCAAATCTACCTGTTTTCAAGTGACTTTGACAAGTAAGTAAATATGCTTGTATGTTTCATATCTGCAGCCTTCTCTTTTAGGGGGTCAAGCCTTGGGTACTGTTCTCAAATTTAGCCCTAAGGACTCTTTCCCTAGCTCCATTTTTACTGCCTCCTCATTCTCCTTTATCTGTGGGGGGAATGGTAGTGTTGAGGATCAAACCCAAGGTCTTATATAGTCTAGGTAAACACTATACCACTGAAGTATACCCCCAAATCTTTCCTCTGCTTCTTAATACCCTGGAAAAGTTGAGGCAGGGGAACATAGACAGACGGACACGTGCTCCCTTGCCCAACATACAGGTCCCACAACTCACTGAACTGTCCAGGATCCCATTTCTGTCTGTGTCATACAGCTTGAAGGTAACTGTGGAACATTTTAGAGGAGCCAGGGTCAATTTATGAGAGAAACCCAAAGAACTCATTCCAAGGCTAGGTGTGGTGATGCACACCTATAATCCCAGCACTTGGGAGGCAGAGGTAGGCAGATAGCTATGAGTTCAAAGCCATCCTGGTCTACATGAGGAGTTCCAGGCCATCCAGGACTACATGGTGACATTCTATCTCAAAAACTACAAAACAACAATAACAATAAAACCCTCCCAACACAAGAATTTATTTCAGAATACAGGGGAAATAGAGAAATGTTCCTAGAGTTTGGGATCAGACTGAGAGAACAAACAAAAAAGAAAGGCATAGTAATGCTCATCTGTAATCCCAGCCCTCCCTCAGGAAGCTGAGGCAGAGTCTGAGACCAGCATGGGCTACATTGTGAGATCCTGTCACATTCAAATAAACAAAACAAAAAGGAGAACAGGTAATGCATGCCAGCCTTAGTAAATATCACAGAAACGGCACACATTCCCATGTACCACGCACATCCTAGGCCACCTACATGGCAACGTATAAGACATGGAAACTAGAGTGACCATGAGGGACAGCACTAGGTGTGAGTAGCCTAGAACAGAGGAAATGGGCCCATTGTCTGGCCCTACCTTTGTCAGCCTTTAGAAATCCCAAAGGAATGAGACAAAGGTCTGGAGAATACTTCTCTAACCCTCCACCTTCCCACCCCTTTTCTAGTCCAGAATGGCAAACTCACATGCTAGCTTATCTTCTGGCCGGCCTCCCTCCAGGAGGGAGAAGTAGCAGGAGACATCACTGAGGCATACCACCTTGGCTACAAAGTAGAAGCAGGGCAGATCAGATGAGGGCTCCCTCGACTCTGGCAGTCTTGACTCTATTGCTCATTTCAACTCTTGCCTTTCACTTTCCTTTCACTAGCTCCTAGTCCAGTGAGACCATCCTCCACTTCTCTCTTGTGACCTGCACAGCATCTGACAGCTTTGTCATCCCTAAGCCCACACTACTTTGACTTTTCTTCCACATCACCAGCCCAGCCCTATCTGCTTCATCATACCTTTTATCTCGGTCTCATTCAAGCATTGACCAGTGTGAAAGGATTGAAACAGTGCCAGGCACAGGCGATGGGGAACTTGGTCTACTTCCAGATAGATTTTCAGGAACTGTTCAAATCCCTGGTACCCAATGGCCTATGACAAAAGTGAATATTACCCTGGGGAGTCTGCAGGATAGAATCTGGGGACTGAGGAACTGGGGCATGGTGGAGACAGACATTATAAATGCAGCACTGACAGGTGTCTGAGGCAGAAGTACAATTCTTGGGCCAAGTCCTGAGTTAATAGGATCCTCTTGTTTTATCCTAAAGCAATAGCAATTGACAATGGAGTATTAAAGGGAGACATTAAGCAGTGGAAGAAAAATCTCTGGAAGTTGGGGATCCCAGGAGAGCAGCAAAAACAAAGATGAGAGGCGGTCAAGGAGAGGATTCCCTAGCTGCCACTCACATCTCCTTGGATATATTTGCTCATCTCCCCATCCTCGAAGAGCTTTAGGACATCACTGACTTTTTGGGTGGTGTCTAGGTGAGAAGAGAGAAACACAAGAACATTAGGCCAGCTTAGCTTGCCTAGCTTTCTGTCAAAGTGCCACATGGATATCTAGCAGGAAAAAAAAGCTTTGAATTTGAGGAGAAAGAAATTGCAAGAAAAGGAAAAATATTTCAGATTGTCCAAAGTGGTAGCCCTGTTTTCTCCTTCAAGGCCTGGGGCAAGCAGTCAAGGTGTAGGGATGGTGGGTAGAGAGCTGTGACTTGAGGCAGCGCCTCATCTTCTCTCCCTTTCTCAGTCAGCGAATGAACTAGCTCATAATCACTGGGAAACTGGGGTGGCATGGGAGATGGATGAGAAGGCCAAGTCTTCAGACTGAAGGGCTGGAAGGAAGACTCACATTCCATGTACTTTTGCAGCTGGGCAAAGTCTTCGGGGCTTATCAGGCCTCTCTCTTTGGCCATCCTTCTTTTCCTAAAGTTGGCCACAAAGATAGCCCGGTAGACCAGCTTCCTGCGCTGCTGCTTCAGAGGGTAAGCCTGGAGCAAGATGACAAGAGCCTTCATGGAGAAGACCAGTTGTCTACACCTCCTCAATCTCTACTCCCATGAGTATTTCTGTGCTCCTTTATCTCTGAGCCCGGCTCTAAACTCTCTTCCATTCCCTGTGTCCTCTCCTGTGTCCCTAACTCTCCCTGATAAGGCCTGTCCTCCATCTTCATTTCCTTGACTCATCTCTCACATCTTCATTTCTGGATCTTTCTCCTACTCTGACTTCTCACCGATCCCCCACCCCTATCTGCCTGGATTCCTCTGACCATCGCCTCACCGTATTCCCCTCTCCCACCAGCTTCCTAGTCTGAGTTTGCTAGGGGCCCTTTTCAGTCCCCGCCCCACCCCTTCAGGCACTCAGGCCTCTTTCCATTTCCTCCCACCCTCCAAGTTCTTACCAGTTTGGGGACGGATTTGGGGGCCCCGCTTTGCCTCACTGGGCAAGACCCCATCCCCATCTTGCTCCGCCTCAGAACCACCACTCCCTGAGCCACTCAAGCTCTACCCGTCCCCCCCCCCCAACGACCTCTAGCGCCTTTGACACGTGACACAGAACTAGGGGACCATAGCCCTCTTGGCCCTGGAAGAGCTCTATTAGGGAAGGGCGAGGACTGGGCTCCAGGGATTGGAGGAGGCAGGAGAGGAAGGTTCCAGCTTCCTGGGCACAGGACTGTGGAGCTTCATGTTGCAGGCTTGGACACAATGCTTGGGTCTTCTACCGCACTGGGTTTACCACTGTTTACGGAACTCCACCTTTTGGTACTGGACCCAGAAACCTGACTATGGTCCTGGCCTATCCTAAAGTGGAGTAGTAAGAGGATCTCTCTCTCTCTCTCTCTCTCTTCTCTCTCTCTCTCTCTCTCTCTCTCTCTCTCTCTCTCTCTCTCTTCTCTCTTTTTTTTACAAAAAACCTATCATCTGCCTATTTTTGCCAGGGTTTCCCTACTATGTGGCCCCGGCTAGCCTAGAACATGCTATATAGACAAAGCTGCAGTGAACTTCCATCAATTTGCCTGCATTGCCAAGTGTGCTGGGATTACAGGCATGAGCCACCAGTCTAGGATAAATTATTGTTAATTTTTTTCTTTGCAGCACTAAGAATCAAACCTAGGGCCCTGGTCTCCTAGACAAATGTTCTAACATTTACACCCCAGCCCACCTTGGTTATTTAATAACAGCAATAACAATAACTAAATTTTTTTTTGTCTTTTTGAGACAGGGTCTCCCTGTAGCCCCAGATGGCCTGGAACTCACTATGTAGAACAGGCTGGCCTTGAACTCACCTGCCTCTGCCTCCTGAGTGCTGGGATTAAAGGTGTGCACCACCAAGCCTGGCTCTTAATTACATATCTTACAGTAGTAAACAGTACCTAACTATTTAGAAAGGAGTTAGAACTAGTCAAACCTAGCTGGGTTCTGTTAGTTGTGACAGACCTGTGGCTTGGACAAATTATATCTATAAAACAGGGAGAGCAATACCTATCATATACAGTTGGGAGGTTAAATAACAATATATGAAAAATGCCATAAATAATGCCTGGTATGTAGAAAGTCCACAAGAAATGGTAATTATAACTGTATTAATAATTAAACCTTAACATTTTTAAATGAAAAAAAAGAAGCTTTAAGAAAAAATGAAAAATAAAAAAAATAAAAATAAAAACAAGCTGGATGTGGTACACGCCTTTGATCCCAGCACTCGGGAGGCAGAGACAGGAGGATCTCTGTGACTTCAAGGTCTACAAAGCAAGTTCCAGGCCAACTGGGAGACCCTGTCTCAAAAAGACCAAAAAAAAAAAAAAATCAAAACAAGGAGCTGGAGAGATGGCTTGGCAGTTAAGAGTACTTGCAGAGGACCAAGATTTAATTCCCAGCACACACAGTGGCTAACTGTCTGTAACTCCAGTTCCAGAGGACTCTGACACCCCCTTTTGACCTCTGCAAGCATTGCACAACATGGGTGCACTTATGTACATTCAGGCAATACATTCATAAAATAAAAATAAATACTTTAGCCGGGCGTGGTGGTGCACTCCTTTAATTCCAGCACTCTGGAGGCAGAGGCAGGCGGATCCCTGTGAGTTCAAGGCCAGCCTGGTCTACATAGTGAGTTCCAGGACAGCTGGGGCTACAGGGAGACCCTGCTTCAGAAAGACAAAAAAATAATAATAAATAAAAAAAAATAAAAAAAACAAAACCAAGGCTGAAGAGATAGCTCAGCAGTTAAGAGCACTGGCTGTTCTTGCAAGAGACTGGGGTTCAAATCCCAGCACCCACACAGTGGCTAACAACTGTCCATAACTCCAGTTCCAGGGGAATCCGATGCCTTCTTCTGAGCTCTGCAGGGACTGCACAACATGGGTGCACTTACACAGATGCGGGCATAACACTCAGAGGACTGAAGAGGGCATTTCACAACTCGGGTATGCTTACATACATGCAGGCAATATACTCATATACTTAAAAATAATAAATGTTTTTTAAAAATATTTTATTTATTATTTCAGCCAGGCGTGGTGGCGCACTCCTGTAGTCCCAGCACTTGGGAGGCAGAGGCAGGCGGATCTCTGTGAGTTCAAAGCCAGCCTGGTCTA
>NW_008342927.1:15922-47733 GCF_000622305.1 Nannospalax galili
CAGCACCCACATGGTGGCTACAAACCATCCTTAACTCCAGTTCCAGGGGAATCTGAAGCCCTCTTCTGACCTGAGGCATTACATGATGTGGGTGCACTCACATACATGCAGGAAATACACTCATACACATTAAATAAAAATAATAAATAAAAATATTAAAAAAAAACCAAAAACATGAACAGCAACAAAAATATTTAAAGAGAGGGAAACAAAACCCAAGTGTAGTGGTGCATGCTTGTAATCTCTGTCACACTGGGGAGGCTAAAGCAGAAGTATGGTGAATTTGAGGCTAGTCTAGGCTACATAGTGAGACCTTATCTCAAAAATCAAAACAAGGAGAGTTGGTGAGATAGTTCAGTGCAGAAAGGAGCTTGCCGTACAAGCCTGGTGACCTAAGTTTGATCCCCAGAACCCACGTAAAAATAGGAGAGAACTGACTCAACAAAGTTGTCTTCTGACGCCACACACATGCCATGGCACACACCCACACACATCCTTCATATACACATACAATAAAAGTAAAATATTTTTTAAAGAGCGAGAGAAAAGAAAAGAAGGAGGAGGAACAGAGAAGAAGGAAGACAAAACTGACATTCAGAGAGGGCAAGGGCAGGAATATCCAGAGACAACTGAGAAGCAGAGATGCCAGGCTCTCACCCCAGAACAGCACATTAGGGCCTCTGCCTTCACTGGCTCTGTTCTTGTTCCACTCTGTCACACACTGTTTTCTAGTTTCATTGCCATCCTGTTTCTCAAGCAGGCCAAGTTTTTACCTGTTCAGAGTTGTGATATTTGCTGTTCTGCCTGGATGGGATGCCTTTCCTTATTCTTGACAGAGCCAACTTCTTGCCCCATCTAAAATGTCAGCTCCTCTGAGAGAACTTCCTTGATTGCTGCTGCCGCTCTCCCCTCTTCCCCCTCCTCCCACTGCTCCTCTTCCTTATTCCCTCTTCTTCCAGACTGGGTTTACTAGCCCAAGCTGGCCTAGAACTCATGGCAATCCTCCAGCCTCAGTCTTCTGAATGTTGGGATTGTAGGAGTGAGCCACCACACCTGACTCTGTTCCATCTTAAAGCTCCTCTTCATATCACAGGTACAAATTGTCTTCCCTTATATTTGCTTCCTTTTTAACTCTTCAGCTTCTGTTAAAATATGAGTTCCCGAGGGCAGGAACTTGTCAGTCTTCTTCACCACTGTATCTCTAGTATCTAAAACTCCCCATGGACCGAGTGCTCAATATTGGCTGTACAAATGGTCATGTGAAACTGAGTAGTCATATCTGGGGACTATTAATCCAAACATGGTTAAGTAGGATGCCACAAGAGTGCCCACTTGACAGTCAAAGAGGTATGAGATAATTTGGAGAGCACATAGTAGGTACTAAATAAATAGCTGTTAAATAAGTGACTGATGCAAAAGCACTTATTGAGGTACTCCATCAAACACCTGATCTCACTTGGGGGTGTATTTCAATTGGTAGAGTGCTTGTCTAGCATGCATGAGTTCAATCCCCAAAACCATATAAACCAGGCATGATGCATACCTATAGTCCCAGCACTTAGAAAGTAGAGGCAGGAAGATCAGAAGGCCAGATGGGCCACATGAGATGTTGTCTACAAAACAAACCACTCTGACTTCTACTCACTTGTTTAGCACTTGCTGGGTTGCGCACAGATGGACAAGTCCTATAAGAATAGTTTAGCACCTTTCCTTTCTGATGGTGCCAGATTCTTTGCCCCTGGGACATCTCTGCTGTCCACCTCTGTGCAGTACAACATCTATGTTCCAAGGGTCCTCTAAGAACACTTGGAAGAATCTTCAGGGACGCTGACACCTGAATGAAATGACTTTGCCTATCTGGCCCTTATCAATGACCACAATCCATCTTCTGCTGTCAACAGAGCTAATGAATATATAGTCAATAGGGCTTGCATAGTTTAATTAGCCTCTCTTATTACTTCTGGGGAGTCTTAGATGACTCCAAAGTTCTGGGAGATGGAATCTGAGGAAGTGACAGGGAAAACAAACAAAGGAAATGAAAAAGAGAGATGGAGAGATGGGCTGGAGAGATGGCTCAACAGTTAAGACACTTGCTGCTCTTATAGAGGACCTGGGTTCACTTCTTACTGAGGACCTGGATTTGGTTCCCAGCACCCACATGGCAGCTAACAATGATCTGTAACTCCAGTTCCAGGGGATTCAATGCCTTCTTCTGGCCTCTTAGGGCACTGCATACACCTGGTGCACTTACATACGCAGGCAAAACAGTCACACACATAAATTTTGTGTGTGGGGGGCATGGTGGCACACACCTTTAATCCCAGCACTCAGGAGGCAGAGGCAGGCGGATCTCTGTCTATGAGTTCAAGGCCAGCCTGGTCTACATACTGAGTTCCAGGACAGCTGGGGCTACAAAAGACCAAAAAAAAAGGAGAGAAAGCAAGGCATTTCTCTCCCGTCTCTCTCTTCATGATGAATCAACTCTTTCCTGCTCCTTTCTGGCTCCCCAGGTCTTAAACCTGGAGAGATAGTGTATAATTGAAATTGAAAATATTTATTCCTTTTGTTTTGTTTTTGAGACAGGGTCTTATTCTATATATAACCCAGGCTCTTGCCTCAGACTCTCAAGTGCTGGGTTACAGTCATGAGCCACCACACCCTGCTCTGGAATGGACTTTTGAATTAGGCACAGGTTAGAATCTTAGCTCTTAAATGAATCATTTTACCTCCCTGAACTTTGTTTTTTTTTAAACTGAGGGCCAAACTCAGGGCCTCAAGGCCTCAAGCATGTCAGGTAAGCTTTCTACTACTTTCTACTATTCAGTTCAACTTTATCACTAAAATGGGTACCTAATCAATCACAGAGTGCATTTTAAGATTATATAAGCTGCTGGGCGTGATGGCCCACACCTGTGGTCCCAGCACTTGGGAGGCAGAGGCAGGCAGATCTCTGTAAGTTGAAGGCCAGCCTGGTTTACATAGTGAGCTCCAGACCAGCTGGGGTTACAGGGAGACCCTGTTTCAAAAAGACCAAAAAAAAATTATATAAGCATTATATATTTTAAACTGCATGGTATACAGAATAAGAATTCAATGAATACTAGCTATTATTAAGTAAGGTAGTAACTACATAGAAAACCACCAGAAATACATTAGAACAGGAGGCTGAAGCAGGAAGATGGAATGTTTAAAGCCTACCTGGGCTACAGAATGAGTTTAAAGCCTGCCTGGGCAACTTTGGTGAAAACTTGTCCTCACAAAAAAAGGTGAGAAAAAAGAGAAACAGATCTAGGTATTAGAAAAAAATGATGCTTTTGAGCCAGTAAGTCACAAGTTGTAGGAACTTCTAGCAGTAGTGAAGCCCTGTTTTTATATATGTCAGATACATACACCCTCTGCCCTCTTTACATATGTCAGGTACAGACATGTAACAGCATCAGAATCATGAACTTTGCCTCTGGGAAAACGAGGAGGTGGCTAGAAATTATATAGTTAGGGTCCAAAGACATCCTTGGGCAGGAACCTTGGACATGAGGGCTCCAGGGATCTAGTCAGTTGTCCTGACTTCTGTCACTAAAAGTTTGACTCCAGGAGTTGATGGGCAATAAACTGCAGGCTCCTGAGACCTTAAAGACCTGGAAGAAGTCCAGTGTTGTCCTTCAGCTCCATCCCAACCCCGAGGCTATAACCTGGGCTAGTCCAGACGAATGCAGGGCTGGCAGGGTGGGGTCTGCTGCCCAACCGCCAGCTAATTGTGACTCACCCTTCCTTTCCCTCTGGTTTCCCGACTCACCTCTACCAACTTAGGGTAAGGAAGAAAGATATTGACTTGGAGAGAAAGAATCCTACATTTTCAGAGCTCATATTTGACAAAGGAGGAAACTGAGGCCCAGAGAGACAGCAATGCTCAGGATCATAGCCACACTCTAGACAGCCAATCTGTAGTACATTCCACCAAGTCTTAGTGTCTCTCATTGTCTAGATCTAATTTTAAACATCCCAAACAAAAATGGCTGTTAACAAAGAGATAAATATTTCCACAGCTGGCACTGATATTTAAAGTTTCCTTTGCACTTTATTGCTCACTTCCAAGCTGGCCATCAATCAGGAATTAGCTATGTCTCTAGGACATCTGGGCTGTCCTAGCAAGGGGCAAGCACTCCTAATTTTAATGCTGAGCCTCTTAACCATTATCAGGGACCCAGAACTGAGAGAGGGTCATTTCCCCCTCTCCACCCTTGCTATTACTCAGTGATCCTAGAGGGAATTTTTTTTTCTGGCTTGAAGCATTAAAATTCATAAAGACACCATAAACATCGCAGATGATTGTGTTGCTTGGATAAGGGGGTGCACGTTTTGTGTTCGTGTGTGTGTGTGTGTGTGTGTGTGTGTGTAGGATGTTGCTCGCTGCGTAGTACAGAGGAAGTTACGATGTTGGCATGGTTGGGGGTTGTGGGTTTGTATTTTCTGAGGCTGCAGAGATGTCCAATAATATTTGCATTTCTTCCTCAGTGCTGTTCACGTCTACGAATTAAAGCTCAAAAGCCGAATTCAGACCCAGATCTTTTCAGAAACTTCCCTGTGACAGGTGTGGAAAGGATGGGGACCCGGAGGCCAAACGAGAGAGAACCCTTCTTCCTGGGTGCCGCGCTGTTGGGGTTCCATAAGGGACTTTCTTCCGAGTCCTGTCCCCAGGAACTGAGCTTCCCCATCGTTCCGAGCTAGCCAGCCGGCTGGAGGCGGAGGTCGGGAAAGGCTGCCGGGTCGGCCCAGCCCTCCCAGCCCTCCCGCAGCCGTGTCCCAGCGCACACCCGAGCCCCGCTCCGGCTGTCAGGCTTCCTCCCGGAACCTCCCGATCCTCCCTGCCCGGCACCCTCCCCCGCCCGCGGGGCGGCCCTCGGCTCGCAGGGCGCTCGCAGAGTCTCTACCTTGCCCAAGGAGGGGAGCGCCGGCGTTGGAGCTGGAGCCCGGGAGGGCTGGAGGGGACGGGCCAGGCGGCCGAGGCCGCCCAGCTCCTGACGACACAGCCGCCCGCCCCCCACCCAGTCCGGCGGGGCCGAGCCCGGGACCACCGCAACGCCGGGCTTGGAGGCCGGTGTGGTCAGGTTCCCAGTACGACCTGCTCCCCCTCGGTCTGCAGGTCTCCAGGGCTCTGGTGGTGCACTTTCCCCACTTCTTGCGCTCCGCGTCTTCCCGCGTATTGGGCAGCTCCACTTGTTTTCCCCTTCTTTCTAATCGCTCAAGCTTTCCCCCTCACCCCTAACCTGCTGGGCCGTGCTGGTAACAGTCTGGCAACTGGATGGCTCTCCCTCTCCATATGGCCAGCTAGGACTTCCCTGCCCAACTCCATGACTCCACAGTCAGGAGAACCCAGAGGGGCAAGGCCAGAGTGCCACACTTCATACCCTGAGACTAGACGCATCTCCCTCTCCACTTGGCTCCACACTGTGCCTCACACTCTGCTGGCCTCTCCTCCGGGTTCCTCAACTCCCCTTCAGACCCCAGTCTTGCACACCTCTTTCTCTCACGACTCGTCCTTTCCTTAAGTTCAGGGTGGAGGTTTGGACGCAAAGAGCACTGTACTCTGTGCTCACCTTTTCTCCATGTCCCAACCCTCCCATTTTACCCTCTGACCTTGACGGATGATGCAGAAGGCCCTGGGCAAAGAGAACTAATGAAAGGAGATCCTTGAGCTTCTCCTACCTGCAGTCTGTTCTGGAGTTGTCAGGGCTCTTGGGGCAGCATGGATGGTTGTGAGGCTGGTAGAGCAAAGGAGAAAAGACGAAGGCCTAGGGATTTACTGGTAGCAACTGGGGACCTTGCAAGCATCCTGCTCCCTGGCCCCGCCCCAACCCCTGACCAACCCCCTCCTACCCTTCATTGAAGTAGGGCAGAGTAACAAAACCGTAAGTTCCTGGAATTGCCCCTCTTACACCTGGGAAGGGAAAGGAGGGGGAGGAGAGACTTATGGTTGGAAGTGTACACACACACACACACACACACACACACACACACACACACCATATATGGTTTTTTTTGGGGGGGGAGGGGGAGGGTCAGAGAGGAAAAAAGAATGAATACATTTGGCCCTCTAGTGGAAACAGAGACCTAAGCACTTCTCAAATATTTCAAGACAAGTTTGTTGAAGCAACTCCCAGCAGAGTAATGTGGTTCGGTAGTAGTATTATTATTGTAGCTAAACTGGAGATTTGAGGTAAAGGTTGGAGGATGATCTGCCTCTCTGTTCCTATGTTCTTTCCAGGTTGTGTGTGTGTGTGTGTGTGTGTGTGTGTGTGTGTGTGTGTGTGTGTTTTGTTGAGACAGGGTTTTACTATGTAGCTCTGGCAGATCTGGAACTATGTAGATCAGGCTGACCTTGAACTCACAGAAATCTGCCTACCTCTGCTTCCCAAGCACTGGAGCACTGGGATTAAAGGCATCGACCTTTTTTTTTTTCACTCCTGATCCTTTATTATTTATTTTTCTTTTCTTCTTCCTCAACATCATCATGCTGGAGATGAACTCCAGTGCCTGGAACATGTTAAGCAAGTGCTCTATAGTCCCAGCTCACATTCTCTTCCTCCTTCTCCTTAGTGATTTCTTTTTTTAAATTTTTTAAGTTCTTTTAAAAATGTTTGTTTTCAGCGGGGCGTAGTGGCACAAGCCTTTAATCCCAGCACTTGGGAGGCAGAGGCAGGTGGATCTCTGTGAGTTCGAGGCCATCCTGGTCTCCATAGGGATTCCAGCCCACCTGTGGCTACAGGGAGACCCTGTCTCAAAAAGACAAAAAAAAAGCCAGGCCTAGTGGCACAGGCCTGTAGCCCCAGCACTCGGAAGGCAGAGGTAGTCGAATCTCTGTGAGTTCAAGGCCAGCCTGGTCTCCATAGTGAGTTCCAGGCCACCTGGGGCTGCAGGGAGACTTTGTCTCAAAAAAGACCAAAAAAAAAAAAGTTTATTTTCATTTATTAATATAAATGTTTTGCCTGTATGTATGTAAGTGCACCCATGTCAGGCAATGCCCTCAGAGGCCAGAAGAGGGCATAGGATCTCCTGGAACTGGAGTTATGGACGATTGTTAGTCACCACATGAGTACTGGGAGCCGAACATGGGTTCTCTGCAAGAGCAGCTGAGCCATCTCTCCAGCCCCCCACATTCTTCATTTTTAACAGTATTTTCTTCACTCTTAGCAAAGTTTCATCTCCTCTTCCTATATGACTCATTAGTCATAGTCAACAAACTTTTTTCCTTTGGTTTCTTGAGCAGCCCAACTTTTTTTTCCCTTGAGACACGGTGTCAGTATGTAGTTCAGTCTGGTCTTGAACTTGCCATCCTTCCTCAGGCTCCAACGTGCTGGGATTACTGGTGTATGCTACCACTCCTGACTTCAACAAACAAATTTTTTTTAAATTTTTATTATTTTTTAAAAATTTTATTTATTATTTTATTTTATGTGTATACATGTATTGCCTGCATGTAGGTAAGTGCACCCGTGTCGTGCAATGCCTGAGGAGGTCAGAAGAGGCTGTCAGATCCCCTGGGACTGGAGTTATGGACAATTGTTAGCTGTCATGTGGGTGCTGGGATTCAAACAGGGGTCTTCTGTAAGAACAACCAGTTTTCTTAACCGCTGAGCCATCTCTCCAGCCCCAATTTTTATTATTTTTATGTGTGTGTATTGCCTGCATGTAGGTAAGTGCACCCGTGTCGTGCAATGCCCTTGGAGGACAGAAGAGGCCGTCTGGAGTTACAGACAGTTGTTAGCTGCCACGTGGGTGCTGGGATTTGAACCCGGGCCTTCTGTAAGAACAGCCAGTGTTCTCAACCGCTGAGCCATCTCTCCAGCCCCACTTAAAAATTTTTTGAAAACGCATTCATTTTTATGTGTATGAGTGTTTTGCCTGCATGTATATGTGCGCCTATGTCATGCAGTGCCTTTGGAGGCCAGAAGAGGGCACGGGTGTTGGGTCCCCTAGAATGGAATTACACAGTTGTGGGTGCTGGGAACTGAACCCTGGTCCTCTGCAAGAGCAGCCAGTGCTGAACCAGTTCTCCAGCCCATAACAAACATTTTTGAAGACCTCCTCATACCAGATCCCGTTTTTAGTTCTGCAGGATAAGCAAAAACATAGCCCTGTTTAGGGACTGAATCAAGTAGTAGATGTATGTAAAGTTTCTCAACTCTCAGCCACCCTAAACAAAGACACTATTTTCCTAACAACTCTTCCAATCAGTCCTTATATAAAATTAAAGCCACTTTTTTTTTTTTTTCTTTTGTTTTGGTCTTTTTGAGACAGGGTCTCCCTGTAGCTCCAGCTGTCCTGGAACTTACTATGTAGATCAGGCTGGCTGTGAACTCACAGAGATCTGCCTGCCTCTGCCTCCCGAGTGCTGGGATTAAAGGCATGTGCCACCAACGCCTGGCTTTTTTCTTTTTGTCTTTTTGAGACAAGGTCTCCCTGTAATCCCAGCTGACCTGAACTCACTATGTAGACCAGGCTGGCCTTGAACTCACAAGGATCCACTTGCTTCTGCCTCCCGAGTGCTGGGATTAAAGGCATGCACCACCACGCCCAGCTAAAGACACTTTTTAAATTTAAAATATTTTATTATTTTTGTTTGTATGAGTGTATTGCCTGCATGTATGTAAGTGCAGATGTAAAGACACTCTTTTAAAGGTTTTTGTTTTGTTTTGCTTTGAGACAGGATTTCATCTCATAGAGTTCCACCTGCCTCTGTCTCCCAAGCGAATTAAAGATGCCACCATGCCCCTTTAAGGTATAGTTTTGAACTTTAAGGTGAAGTGTGAGGTTATTTCTCTAATAACGAATAAGGGAATCAGTCTTACTCTAGCCATTTTGTGTCTTCTTTAGAATCTGATCTCCATCATACCCCATCAGTTGTTGGTGGGGGTGGGAGAGGAAAGGCAGAGAAACATCTGAGGAGGAGGCCCTAATGCCTATTATGGTTCCAGGTGCTCATCTCTTTCATCAACCACATCATAAAAATCAGAAAGAAAGAAACCGCAGTGAACAAAGGAAAAAGGAAAAAACAACAGCTTGTTCTTCAGGCCTCTTCTTTCCTTTCTTCCTCCTCAGGGTGGAGGTACACATCCGGGGCCCCTGGGCAAGGTACTAAGCTGGTCTGCCAAGCAGACAATTGAGTTTCACTTCCTGCCAACGCCAGAGATGGGGCAGAATGTCTAGGGGTAACAATGGTGGGGGGTGTCTAAGGTTAGGTAGGAAAACCCTCTTACAGAGCAGGTCCATTCAGTTACAGAGACCACTCTTCAGCTGAGAGTCATGCACCTCACGAGTTTTTAGAGACGCCATCCCATATTCTTATTTCTTATTAGTTCCACTTTTAAGAAAAGGGTACTGGATTGGCAAGGCTGAGGTACAATTGATGGAAAAAAGTGCAGGTGTGGGCTGGGGTGTATTGGAGTGCTTAACTAGCATGTGTTAGGCTCCAAGTTCAATTAAACCACCACCACCAAGCAAAAAAAAAGGTGCGGGGGAGGCAGTGTTAGAACGCAGTAACTGTATACTGCATGCAAATAGTTTTTAAGTGATTTTGAGACCTAACTGGGCCCCAGGTAGAAATCAGAGGGCTCGGAGAACTAGGCAATGTGTGGGCTTGAGAAAACTTCTGAGTTTTCAATTGTTTAAGGTCAGCCCGATTTTGCTCGTTTTTTCTTAGTCTTAATGGGGACACGGTGCCTAGTGTTAATCACTAATATTTCCTCTTTCTCCCAGATTCCCGAGGCACTGTTGGACGTTCATCTAACCCAGAGTGGAGCAACAGAGAAGGTGAAAAGGGTTAAAGGAATAGCTATGTGGGGGAAGGAGGGCAGAGTCGACACCAAAGGAGATCCTCCAGCTTGGCGCCTTCCAGGCTGTAGAGGAAACAAGTTTAACAGGGCTGAGCCCCGAAGGAACAACAGTCGCTGGTGGAGCGCCGTGTATGTCAGACGGGCACCAGGCAGGGCACAAGCTACAAGATAGTGACCACACGGGTCGCGATTATTGGACGAGCGCTCCCGGGACACTGGGGCGAGGCTAATTAGCATACAATCTGGGTCCGCCCAGCCGCCTTCACCTCGTGCCCTCTGACCTCGCGGCCTGAGGCTGCTCTACTGCGGGCGGCGAGTCTCTGCGGGGCGGAAGCCGGGCTGCCCCCGGCAGATGGGGCCGGGGCTGCGCACCCCTCTCCGCCATGGAAAGCGCCGGCACCCCTGCGGCTCCTGGCACAGGTGACCCACCCGCGGCGCTCCGCTCGCCGTGCGCCCCTTCCGAGCCCTCGGTCTGCGGTGAAGCTGGGCGAGGCAACCGGCACGTGAAGCCACTGCCCCCCTTCGTGTCCGTGGGGGTTCTCCCTCTGGTCCCCAGCTACATTCGTGCGCCCCCGTGTGTCCTGGGGACTTTGCTGCCCCAAGTCAACACGGGGTCTGGGTGCAGGCCAGGGCCTAGAAGGTTTCTGTCCTTCTACCAGCCATCTCGGATGCGGGTGAGGGCTGTCCCGGCCAGCACTGAGTTGGAGCGTCTCTCCGAGCGCAGACGGCTATTTTACATACATTAGGCGCTCAGTAAGAGTCCACGGTCTTGTAGACTGTGACAAGCTCTTCCCTCCCTTTTCCGTCTTCCCCACCAATGAAATGGTGCAGTCTCCCTTTAAGACTAAAATGGTGGCTTGCTATGATGAGACTCCACTTCCGGTGGGGAGGGGGCGGGACCCCAGCCGGAAGTGGTTCGCATTCTCAAGATGGCGACTCCCTATGTAACTGACGAGACCGGCGGTGAGTACGGGAATCGCGGAGCCGCTTCTCCCGGGGTTTTCGGGGTCGAGGTTCGGACTTGGAAAAGGGTCTGGGCCCCGCCTATCCCGGGGACCCTCCTTTGCCCCACCCCCCGGACCGCCTTCTCCATTCATTCTCTCCTAGGGATGTCACCTGCGCCCCCTTCTGGTCTCGTATTTAGGGGGTCTCAGCTTCCGGTCTCCCAAACCTTGGGGTCTTTCAATGCTCCCTGATCCAGGAACCTTAGGAACCTCAGCTTTCCTTTAGCTGTTCGAGTTTCATACCTCTGTAGGGTTTTCCAGCATTCCGGGCTTCTACACCGTCAGTTCCCTCCAATTCCAACCCCGCTTTTTTTCCCCTCCCCATCTTTTAGTTATACCTGTTTTCTGCCCTAGTCTTGTTTTCGTTCTTTTTCTCTGCGCTAAATCTGCTGAAGATCTCCTGATTGCTACTTAGTGCTTTTCCCACTCTTTTTTCCCCCATCTTCATTTGTTGGGGGGAAGGGAAGAGGAACTTAACTGTGAAGTTTTCTCATTGATGGAGTTGTCTGTCTTGTGATGATCATGGGATTAAGGGGTCTAGGGAGAGAGGAAACAAACAGGAAAGTGTCTACTGGCCTTTCTCCCGACCTCTTTGACAGTTGATAGAACCCGTTATTCCTTAGGGCTTGAGAAGAATTTCGTTTGAGTTATCTGAGATGCTGAAGTTTGCTGTGTGAGAAAGGGAGAATCAGTTTTCTTACTCTAATTGCCTTGTCCTTCGAAAAACACAATATTGACCTAGTGATGATCAAATAAATATGTGAAGGTAGTTTGTAAAATGCTGTTCAAGTGCCTGGTGACTTATTTTTTTGTCTCTCTATGTAGTCTTCATGTGTAGTCACTGGTCTATATGTCTAGTGTTTGTAAAAGTGATACTGTGAGTGTGCAGTGTTTGCAGTGTGTTTTAAAATGTGCCGTGTATGCTTCTTGTTCTACTTTACATGTTTCTTATACCTCAGCCTTCCTACCTTGGTACCTAATGAAAACTCAGTTTTCTGCTACTTCTCCTCAGCCTCACATTTCACAGTGCTGCAACATCTTTCCTTATGCTCTCTACTCAGTAGGTCTTTAGCAGAAAAAAAAAAATTATTATTTTGGGGGCTGGGTCTCTATATAGCCCCTGCTGGCCCATCTTTGCCACTTTCCCTTTAGTCTTCCTTTTGTAGCAAATAATCTCAGTTTCTATTTCACTGAAAAATCCAGGCCTGACATTTCTCTTCTCAGTTACAGCCCAATATCATCTCTGTCTCTGTCTCTCTCTCTTTCTCTTTGTCTCTTCCTTCCTCCCTCCTCTTCTCCCTCCTTCCCTCTATTCCCCTTTCCCCCAAAGTTTCACTATGTGGCAGGCCAGTAGTGGCACACACTGCCAGCAGGATATGCTGAAGAAGCAGAGCAAGAATCCCAAGCTGTATCTTGAGGGGCATGGGGATGCCACCTTTATTCTCAGCTCTTGGGAGGAAGAGGCAGGCAGATCTCTGTGAGTTCCAGGCCAGCTAGAGCTACATAGTGAGAAAATTCATGGCAGTTCACCTGCTTCACCTTCTTGAGCACTGGGATTATAGGCACGCACCACCATGCTCAAAACCAGATTTTTTTTTTGGTTTTTTTTTGGTCTTTTTGAGATAGGGTCTCCCTGTAGCTGTAGCTGACCTGGAACTCCCTATGTAGACCAGGCTGGCCTTCAACTCACAGAAATCTACCTGCCTTTGCTTCCCGAGTGCTGAAACTAAAGGTGTGCACTACTGTGCCCGGCTTGCAGCCAGATTTATTGAGTAGCAGGTCTGTACCAACTGTTTCCTCATTGCTTAATTTGTTCCTTAATCTTAGTCATTACTCCTAGCACTCTCTGACTTAGGTCACTTATGCTTTTTGTTTTCTAGTTGATTGGTGAAAGTGTTTCTTTCTTGGATAGTGTGTCATATCTCAAACTGAACTTTTCTAATCGGAACTTTCCATCATTTCACCCTTTTCTAGCCAATTCAAATTTTTGCATCATTTCTCTTATTAAGACGTTAAATAGATTTTATTCTACAACAGTGGAGTGGTATAAATTTTTTCCAGACGGTTTTAGATTTTTAGAAAAATTGAGATGTTACAAAGAATTACTGTGTATCCTATGTCCTTTCCTAACATCTTACATTAATAAAGTATATTTCTTATAGTTAATGAGTTAGTATCAATACACTTTTATTAACTAAAGTCAATGTGTTATTCAAGCCAGGCATGATGGCTCACACCTGTATTCCCAGCACTTGGGAGGCAGAGACAGGAGAATTGCTTCAAGTTTGAGGCCAGCCAAGGCTGCATAGACCTTGTCTCAAAAAGTAAGCAAACAAATGTTATTCAAACTTTCTTAGTTTTTGCTTATTTTTTTCTGATCCAGGATCTCGTCTAGCTTACCACATTACACGTAGTTCTCATGTCTCCTTAATGACAGTTTCTCAGACTTGTCTTTGATTACCTTGACAGCTTGGGATATGAATGTGTCTGCTATGTGTGTGCGATGTATGGGCACGTATGTGCCATTCATGAGTACGAGGCTGGAGAAGGCCATCCAGTATCCTTTTCTGTCATTCTTAGCCATATTCCCTCAGGACAGGGTCCCACCGAACCTGAAGCCAGGACTGCAGCCAGCAAGCCTGAGCAGTCTGCCTGTTTCCACCTCCACAGTGTGGAGTTACAAGTGTGTGTCGTCACACCTGGCTTTTTACATGGGTGCTGGGAATGCAAACTCAAGGCTTCTTCCATGGCAAGTGCTTTTACAACCACTGAACCATTCCACCCCTACCTCCCACCCCCACTTCATGACAGTTTTTAACAATGCTAGGCATGTATTTTATATTTTGTAGACTGCTCCTCTATTAGAATTAGTGTATTACACCCCCACACCCGTACTCTCTTGTGTCTCATTTTTTATATCTACCTTAGGTTGGCCTTGAACTCGCTGTACAGGCAGATCCTTCTTTCCGCAGCCTCCTGGGTAGTGGGATTCCAGGCATGTGTCACTGTGCCCAGCAGCCTGATGTTTTGCTCATGATTAAATTTGGGTTAGGTGTTTTGGGAAAGAAGACTGTAGAGATAAAGTGACATTTTCAACCTTGGGTACGTAAGATCACCCTGGTTTTCATTTTCATTTATTTTTACTGTGGGTAGTGACAAGAGTTACCTGTCTGAGATAGTGTTTATAAGGCCTTTCCACTCTAAAGGTTTACCCTTCCCCTTTCTATACTGTACTCAGTGGTGGCAGTCACTTTTGAACCACACAAATAGTGACGTTAGGCTTTCCTCTTTCTTTTTTGTCTTTTGAGACAGCTGACCTGGAACTAATTATGTAATCTCACAGAGGTCTGCCTGCCTCTGCCTCCCAAGTGCTGGGACTACAGGCATGCGCCACCACGCCCAGCTTGAATATTTTTTTAATATTTTATTTCTATAAGTGTGTTGCCTGCATGTATGTAAGTGTACCCGTGTCATGTAATGCCCACAGAGGTCAGAAGAAGGCATCAGATTCCCCTGGAACTGGAGTTATGGATGGTTGTTAGCTGCCATGTAGGTGCTGGGAATCGAACCCCAGTCCTCTCTAAGAATAGTCAGTGCACTTAACTGCTGAGCCATCTCTCCAGCCCAATTTATTTAAATCAGTTTTATTTAAGAATTTCCAATAGGGCCAGGCGTGGTTGCGCACGCCTTTAATCCTAGCACTTGGGAGGCAGAGGCAGGCGGATCTCTGTGAGTTCAAGGTCAGCCTGGTCTACATAGTGTGTTCCAGGACAGCTGGGGCTACAGGGAGACCCTGTCTCAAAAAGACCAAACAAACAAAAAGAATTTCCAATAATGACAGCATATAAAAAGCATCCAAGCACAGGACACAACTGCAGCAAACAGCATTCTTATGGGTAGCTAACAGACATGAGAACTCCACCCTTCTTTGAGACACCTGAGCTCACTGGTGAACTATGTGTCCAAGTTCCGAAAAGCACACCACAAGCTCATTCCATGTTCTCAGGCCACAGCTTCAGGTCACCTTCCGCTCTTACAGATCAGTAACAGAAGGGAACACACCATATACCATTCACAGCAGTTGACAGAGGGGGAGAGGAAGCACAAGTATCATTTCACTTAACATTCAACTAAAGTGAGTTTTTAAAATTATTTTTTAATATTTTATTTATTATTATGAATTTATGTGTATGAGCGTATTGCCTGCATGTGTGTGAGTGCACCCATGTCATGCAATGCCATGGAGGTCAGAAGAGGGCATCAGATTCCCCTGGAACTGGAGTTAAGGACAGTTCATAGCTGCCATGTGGGTGCTGGGAATTGAACCCGGGTCCTCTGCAAGAGCAGTCAGTACTCTTAACCGCTGAGCCATCTCTCCAGCCCTTCTTTTATTATTTTTTAAAAATATTTTATTTATTATTTTTATTTTATGTGTATGAGTGTATTGCCTGCATGTATGTGAGTGCACCTGTGTCATGCCGTGCCTTGGAGGTCAGACGAGGGCGTCGGATTCCCCTGGAACTGGAGTTAAGGACGGTTTGTAGCCACCTTGTGGGTCCTGGAAATCAAACCCAGGTCCTCTGCAAGAGCAGTTGGTGCTCTTAACCGCTGAGCCATCTCTCCAGCCCCTATTTTATTTTTTATTTTATGTGTATGAGTGTAGTGCCTACATGTAGGTAAGTGCACCTGTGTTGTACAGTGCCCTCAGAGGACCGAAGAGGCTGTTGGATCCCTTGGAGCTACAGTTATGGACAGTTGTTAGCTGCCATGTGGGTGCTGGGAATTGAACCCTGGTCTTCTGTAAGAACAGTTAGTGTTCTTAACCACTGAACCATCTTTCCAGCCCTAAAGTGGGTTTTCTAGGAACAAACTTCTTCCAACAGATGTGGATGTCCTTTGAATGTGAGAACACTCATACATTATTTGCTCATTGCTCTCTGCACACTCACCAAAGCGCACAGGATTGAGTGGCACATCTCTCCAAGTTAAAAATCATCCACGGCACCACTAGGTCTCTGCCCGCTCTCCTTTTCTCACTCATACCAGCCTTTCATGCCTTGGCACACCATCAGTCCCATACATGGAGCTGAGAGCCTCCATGTGGGTGCTAGGGACCGAACTCAGGTTCTCTACAAGAGCAGCCAATGTTCTTAACCACTAAGTTATTTCTTCAGGCCCTTTTACTTGACTTTTAAAAGGGGAAAGATTTCTTTTAAAAAAAAAAAATTTATTGAAGCCAGGCATGGTGACATAGGCCTTTAATTCCAGCACTTGGGAGGCAGAGGCAGGCAGATCTTTGTGAGTTCAAAACCAGCCTGGTCTACACAGTGAGTTCCAAGCCAGTTGGGGCTACAGGGAGACCCTGTCTCAAAAACACCAAAAAAAAATTTTTTTTAATTTAAAAAAAAAATAAGACCCTGTCTCAAAAATAAGTAAATAAATAAATAAAATACAATGTTAACATTGGGGATGTGGCTCGGTGGAAGAATATGTAAGCATGTGTAAGCTCTAAGAGCTAGTATTTAGTCAAGTTAGTGTCCTCAGATGTCCCTCAGTGCAAGTTCATCCACTGAGGTCTAGTCAGTCTATTCAGAGTCCCTCCCTTTAAGAAGATCAGCTCTTCCTCACCTAGCAGTAATCAGCTGCCAATAATTCTTCAACTAAGATTGGGGCCTGATGTCCTTTTCTGTAGTTCTGTGCTGGGTTTGTCTGCTTGAGTTTGCATTGGTCTTGTGCATACTGACACCATTGCTGTAGGTTCATACAAGCAAGGTCTCGGGAGCCTGTAGGACTATTTCCATATGGTCATGTACCTCCTCTCAGGTGCATACAATCTTTCCACCTCCTCTTCCACAATGGTCCCTGAGCCCTAGGTGGGTGGATTTTAATATAGAAATCCTGACCAAGGACCCACACTCTGCAGACTCTTATTCTCTACATTTTGACCATTTGTGACCTTTTGTTTTCCTGACCCTCTTGCATGAGGGAGCTTCATTGATGAGAATTGAAAGATGCGTCAGTGTTCTCTTTATCCCTTGTTCTATGTTCCATGAGCCTTAGGTGTAGAGGTTACATCCTAGATGTGCCACTTAGGCTTGGGCAATTCACAGATAATCTCTATGTATGACCAGCCTATAATAATCTGTCTGCTGAAAAAGAAGCTTCTTTGATCAGTGGTGACTGGGCTACTTGTCTGTAATTTGAGGATCCATATTTTGCACATTGTAAGAAATTACATTTATCTAGGAATGTGACAACCTTGCGGTTTTCTTTAAGATCTATGACCTCTCCAGCTATGCATATTTGGCTAGGTTTAAGTACCACACATGAGTTCCTCCCATTGAGTGGGCTTTACGTCCAATTAGGTAGCTGTTGATTACCCCCAAGATAAAAATGCCGCTACTACACCAGTTTGCTGTGCCGGTCATTGATGTGGTTATTAGGCCTTGAAGCTGGGGTTGGACCATCGATTGATGTTCTCTCTTACCAGCTTGTGTAGTGCCCTCCAAAGCTGTAAGAGCCAGCCTTCAGGAGAGGAGGCTTCCAGGTCAGTTCCAACTCCATTGCTCCAAATCCTGTGTCTGAAATATGCCCTGTCTTCAGCAATTGGGTCTTACTTTCAAGTTCTAGGAGGTAATCAGGGCTGTGGTAGTAGCCTGTATAATTTTGGGAGTCTCTTAGACTACCCTGGCCAACAACTCAAAGGAAGGTTTCTCCTGTCTGGCAGTATTTCTTATGTAGCCTTCAACTATACACATGAACTCATGTTGAGATATTGTGTGTAGTTTTTCAGTAGATTTTTTGAACTAATTCAGTTCCCTCTAGTTTTTTTATACTAACTAGGCATTATTTATCTCCCTTCTCTCTCCCTGTCTAATCTCTCTCCACACCCTCCCCATTTAAAGTATTTCCATTTCTCCCATAATTCCTGCCTGCTCTGGTCTTACCTCTCTTGAGCTCCTTCCCCTTTAGCCCCATAGTTCCTTGTATAACCCCCTCCCATTTAAATACCCCCATTTTACACATTTCTCCTTTAGTAACACCTGTCTCCTACTGTTCTCTCTCGAATTACTACTTTACCTCCCTGGTTCTCTTTCATTTTCCTGGTTTCTGCAGTTTCATGAGGATATATACTCACATATAAGGATTTGGTACTAGGATTCACAAATGAGGGAGAACATACATTGTTTTTCTGAATTACGTTAGTATAACAGTTTCTAGCTCGATCTATTTACCTGAAAATTTCATCTTTTTAAAAAATTTTTTAAAAACTTTTAAAATTTATTATTTTTATTTTATGTGTATGCATGTATTGCCTGCATGGTAGGTAAGTGCACCCGTGTCGTGCAATGCCTGTGAGGACAGAAAAGACTGTCTGATCCCCTGGAACTGGAGTTACATCCCCTGGAACTGGGGTTAAGAACAGTTGTTAGCTGCCATGTGGCTGTTGGGATTCAAACCCAGGTCTTCTGCAAGAACAGTCAGTGTTCTTATCTGCTGAGCTATCTCTCTAGCCTATTACTTCTTTTTAACTATGCATGGAAGCAGGGCATGGTGCCCCACACCCTTTGTCTCAGCACTCATGAGGCAGAGGCAGGGGGGCTGCAGGGAGACCCTGTCTCAAAAAGACCCAAAAAAAAAAAAAATTTAATTTCTTTTTATGTGAGTGTTTTGTCTGTGTGTATGTTAAGTGCATCACATGCAATGAATCCCCTTGGTGGCCAGAAGAGGGCATTTGATCCCTTGAAACTAGAGTTAAGGACATGGTTAGCTGCCACGTGGGTGCTGGGAACTGAGCCTGGGTCCTCTACAAGAGCAGCCCATGCTCTTAACCACTGATCCATCTCTCCAGTCCCCAAGAGGGAAAGATTTCTACCATGTGAAAAAAAAAACAGAATATTCTTTACTGGATTTTTAGATTATCTTCAAATCCCCTGCCTCCTCCAGGCTTTCTGCCAAATCCAGAAAATCTATTAGACAAATTCTGTTTTATTTTCTTTCTTTATTTGTATGGTTTGTATTTATTTTTATTGCATTTACTTACTTTGTGTGTATGTGCGTGGGTATAAGTAACAGTGCACATGAGTAGAGATCAGAGGACAGCTTGTGGGAGTTGGTTCTGTTTTACTATGTGTGTCCCAGGGATAGAACTTTGATCCAAAATTAGGTCATCAGGTTTAACAACGAGCACCTTTACCCACTGTGCCATCTCTCTGCTGCTCTGGTTTTTTTGATACAATCTTCTTCTGAAGGCCAGACTGATCTAGAAGTTACTATATAGCCAGGTATGGCCTTGAACTAATGACAGTCTAGCATTAGCCTCCAAGTGCTAGAATTAGAGATGTGTACCAGTGAGCTCAGCCTGATTTACAAATTATTCATTCTTGTTTTTTGAGATAGGGTCTCTTATAGCCCAGGCTGGGCTAGAACTTGATGTGTAGCTCAGGATGACCTTAAACTTCTTTTTTAAAAATATTTATTATTTTAATTTTATGTGTATGAGTGTATCGCCTGCATGTGTCTGAGTGCACCCGTGTCCTGCAATGCCATGGAGGTCAGAAGAGGGCATTGGATTCCCCCGGAACTGGAGTTAAGGACAGTTTGTAGCCGCCATGTGGGTGCTGGGAATCAAACCTGGGTCCTCTGCAAGAGCAGTCAGTGCTCTTAACTGCTGAACCATCATCTCTCTAGCCCTGACTTTAAACTTCTTATTCTCCTCCCTCTACCTCCCAAGTGCTGTGATGATAGATATCTGCCACCTTTCCTGGAGATGTCTTTGCTTCCGTTTTGGGTTACCATCTAAGATTTCCCAGAAACAGTTACCAGGTTAAAGTGTACAAACATTTATTTATTCTTAATTATAAGACCAGAACTAGAGATTAGTACAATTAGCCTTTTTTGTTTTTTTCCTCTGCATAAGTAAAATAACATAATTCAGATTATATTGAGTGACTATATGTTCCAAAATATGACTTTAGGATTTTTATAGTCCTCTGAAGTGTGCTTCAAATAAGAAAAATAAGTTTCCACTGTGTGGCGGGTCATGCCCATAATCTCAGCACATTAGAGGCTGGGGCAAGAGGATTGCTGAGAGGTTGAGCCCAACATGGACAACATAGTGAATGAGTTCCAGGCTAGCTTGAGCTAAAGAGTGGGACCTTATGTCAGAAAAAAAACTCTCGGCTGGGCGTGGTGGCACATGCCTTTAATCTCAGCACTCAGGAGGCGGAGGCAGGCAGATCTCTGTGAGTTTGAGGCCAGCCTGGTCTCCATAGTGAATCCAGGACAGCTGGGGCTACAGGGAGACCCTGTCTTAAAAAGACCAAAAAAAAAAAGGAAAGAAAAAACAACTCTCCCCAAATGGAAGGAAGGCAGAGAGGGAGGGAGGCAGGCTAGCAAACTTGCTCATTGTGGTGCACACTTGTAATCCCAGCTACTCAGTAGGTAGAGGCAGGAGATAAAAAATTCAAAGCCAGCCAGGGCTATGTAGCAAGATGTCTTAAAAATTTAAACAAGACCCGGCTGTGTAGCTCAGTGGTGGTATGTATGTGGGAAACCCTGGATTCAATCCCCAGTACTGCAAGCAAATTAACAAAATTAATTTCCTCTGCTTAACCCAGAATTTCCCAAAATTACCTAATAATTTCTTGGTGTTTGGGTGGGTGTATTGTTGTTTTTGTAACCCTTGCTAATAGGTTTTCTTGCTTAGGTTTTTGTGTGTATATATACCGTTTTCCCAGCTCCTAACTGTTTTAATTTCAATTTTCCTTTGATTATTGTTATAGGACGGAGTTCGCAAAAAAATCACCAACACCACTTTAAGAAAAGTAGCAAGGTAAATTTTAATATTCGACCGGCCGGGCTGTCTATTTCGGGAGTAGAAGCAGCCCTGATGATTGTCAGGTCAGAGTTTTTATAGGATTACAGAAATATTATTCAAACAGGACACTTGTGAACCAGTCAGGTTTGTACAACATAGCAGAACTTTGAATCTATTTATCAACAACCAGTCATTATACAGACAAGTGATACAGTCATATAACTTGGCAATCAAACTTTGTGACCTTAAAACTAGCCAGCTGTTTTAGCCATAATAAGTATAATAAGACAGCCAAGGTAAATGACTTCTAGGTGGTCATACAATAACAAGATAACAAGGGTGGTCTTATGCCCTGTGTCAAGATGACCCAAGATAGCAAGTGGATTACAGAATCGAAAACAAGCTGGTTAGCCAGATGTATAATGTCTGGAATTAGCACATTCCATGGTTCATGGCGAGGACAATTTCCCAAGACCCAAGGTTGCCCCCCTTTTCCTTTTGGTGTGGAGCAGAGTTGCTGCTGAAATGGCTCTGAACAGAATGGAGTAACTTAGGTAGGTTCGCTGAGCAGTTCATTCCCCACTCCTGTTGTAAGGTTAATTCTTTGACCTATTAAGTATAGCTTTCTTTATGCACTGGTAGTAACTGTTCATACTGGGTTCTTAATATCATGAGCTTTACTGCCTGGAATCTCTGATTAATAAATTTTACAAGGGCGTTTAAGATACAAGACCCAAGAGTAAAAATTCTTTTTTTCATTTATTGTACAATATACAGTAATAATATAAGGAGGCCTGCCCTTGGAATTACAGTCTGAGTTCAATTTCTGATGCCCTTTACTAACTGCAACTTTGAGAATGTTAATAAATGTCTCACCATCTGTAAAACTGGAATAAGGAGTTGTGTAATTCAATGAGATAATATCTATAAATACTGAGCACTGCAGTTGGAAAGTACTCAAAGACTAGCTGCTGTTATCTTTTGGGAATTGACTTAGAGTGATGTTTGAACCGTTCGGACTTATGTTCCAGATACTGTACTTGGTTGGACTGGGGATGCAGCTTGGTAGAGTGCTTGTCTGACATGTACAAAGCTCTGGGTTTGACATCCACATCTATAATCCTAGAGTTCAGCAGGCAGAGACCAAAGATTGAGAAGTTTAAGGTCATCTTCCACCACTAGTGAGTGTAAGGCCACAAGAGACTGTCTCAAAAAATAACTATTCTCTAGTATGAGCACAGCACCCTCCTTCTTCCCCCGTGTGTGTGTGTGTGTGTGTGTGTGTGTGGTGTGTTTTGAGATAGGTCCCAGCTGGCCTGAAACTCACTATGTAGACCAGGATAGCCTCAATTTCACAGAGATCCTCCTGTGTCTGCCTCCAGAGTGCTGGGAATTAAAGGTATGTTCCTTCATGCCTGGCTTCCTTTCTCATTTAAAAATAAAAAAAAAAAAACACCCAACTATTTACTCATTTACTGTTAGCCTGCATATGTGTGTAGAGGTTAGGGGACAATATGGGACTAGAATGGGTTTCTCTCCTTTCCTCCCTCATGGGTTTCAGGGGTCAAACTCAGTCATCAGACTTGCTTGGCAAGTGCTTTTACCCCCTGAACTACAGAACTAACCCAGTATTGACACTCTTATGCTCTCTTGCCTGACCTCTTTCTTTTTACTTTTAATTTTGTTTTCTTTTATATTTGAAACTGGATCTCATGTAGACAAAGTTAGTCTTCAAGTCCTAATCCTCCTGCCTTTACCTCCGGAGTGCTAGGGTTACATGTATGTACTACCATACCTAGCTTATGCAGTGCTGGGGACCAAACCTGGGCATATGAGGCAAGCACTCTACCAGTTGAGCTACACATTCTGTGTGTGTGTGTGTGTGTGTGTGTGTGTGTGTGTGTGTGTGTGTGTGTGTGTGACAGGGTCTTCATATGTGGCTCTAGCTGTCTTTATCCTTGTTAGGTAGCCCAGGCTGCCTTTCAATTCATGCAGTCCTCTTGCCTCAGTCCCCTTCACCTTACTTAAATGGCGAATTTCTTAAAACTAGGAACATCTTGCTCATACTGATGATCCCTTTAGTGCTCAGTGTAGCACTCTTCTCATAGGCTAACAAAGATGTGTATCATTGATTCACTTATAGTCTGACTGCTGACCACCATGTTTTCCTTAGGCTATATTCTTGGAGATAAACAAGGATTTCCGATTACCAAAACCAGTAACTCTTTTTTTATTTCTCCCTGTCCTTGATCTCTTGCTGTATTTAATAACGTTAATCACTTGCCTCCTTAAAACAGTATTTAATATACTTATCCACTTACTATTATTTTAAACTCTTGGTTCCCATGGCATACTGCTGTTTTTGCCTATGATTCATTTCCTCTCGATGCTGGCACCTTTTCTTACTTGAAGACAATAATCTTGATCATTTCTCTAACTTTATATTTTCTCCTTTTAAAATTTATTTTAGCCAGGTGTGGTGGCTCACACCTTTAATCCCAGTACTCAGGAGGCAGAGGCAGGCAGAGCTCTGTGATGTCAAGGCCAGCCTAGTCTTCATAGCGAGAAGGGGCTGCTGGGAAACCCTGTCTCTAAAAAACAAATTTTTTTTTAAACTTTTACGTTTATGTATTATTTATTGTGTATATATTTGTGGGCATGGGTGCCATGATGCATGTATGGAGGTCAAAGGACAACATAGAATTTGGTTCCATCCTTCTACCATGTGAAACCCAGAGATTGAGTGCAGGCCATCAAGTCCAGCAGCAAGCACCCTTATCCACTAAACCCTACCCTCTTTTTTTAGAAACTGTAGGTCTTAAGAGTTGTTGGCCTGAGATCCTCCCAGGCTCAGATCTGTAACCCAGATCTCTTCACTTGAAGTAGGTCCTAGGTACTCACCATGTTTTTACCAAGCAATTCCCATAGTTCTTGGGATTCTTCCAAGCCTTGCAGGTATTTATTTACTGTCTTTCTACAACACTTTTAGAAAATACTTTTATTATTTTTATTTTATGTGTATGAGTGTATGTAGGTAGGTACACATGTTGTACAATGCCTAAGGAGGAGAGGGAGTCAGATTCCCTGGAACTGGAGTTACAGTCAGTTGTTAGCAGCCACGTGGGTGCTGGGAACTGAACCCGGGTCCTCTGGAGGAGCAGCCAGTGCTCTTAATTGCTGAGCCACCTCTCCATTCCCCTTTCTACAACTCTTAAAATCAAGTCCCCATTCAGCTTGAGAGTTTTTATTGCTAGTAAATAGTAAGAAAATAGGTTAAGGATGGTAAAACATTAGATGTGGGAAAATAATTCTTTAAAAATTCTTACCTCAGCAATCCCTAATCTGTAGTTTCTGACTCTCAAAAATGTTATCTAAAAGTCCTGATATTCTGCCCTTGGTTTTTATTTCTAGGGGTGGGAGTCGCCAAACCTCTCCCTTCTTTTTGACTTCACCCTTGGATACCATCAAGGCCAGAGGATGGAACCAAGATAACATAAAATAGGTGCTACTTTGTCATAATGGGCTGTTTGTATCTCTGAGGGCTTCCACACAGGATGGTCATCCAAGAAGCTTCTGCCCTGCTTTCTCACAATCTATCTTCTCTCAAAACTCCAGCTATAAGTAGTCCTCCCCTTTTATCTATAGTTTCAGGTACCCATGACCAAGTGAGGATAAAAAATAAAGTATAATATTCATACAATGTTTATTATATGTGGCATATTGTCAAAAGTTATTCTGTTTGTTAATTTATAAATTAATAAGTTAAACTTTATCATAGATTTGTAGATAAAAGAGAAAACATAGCATACAGGGTGAGTATCTCTTATTCAAAATGCTTGGGACCAAAGTATTTTGGATTTTGGATTTTTTTCAGGTTTTAGAATGTTTGCATATACATAAGGAGATAATCTTGGGCATGGATCTAAGCAGTGTTCATTTTTGTTTCATATATACCTCATCCATGTAGCCTGAGAGAAATTTTAATTTTATAGAGAATTTCTAGTGAACTTGGATTTGGTTGTGACCTATTATATAAGGCCAGATATAGTTTTCCACTCATGGCATCTTGTCAGCAGTCAAATAGTTTCAGATTTCGGAGCATTTCAGATTTTAGATTTTTGGATTAGGGATGCTCAGCCTGTGTATAGTTTAGTATTACCTGCAGTTTTGAGCATCCACTGGGGGCTTGAAATGTGTCCCTCACAGATAAGAGGGACTGCTGAAATTTCTGTGCAGTTAACTTAAATACCTGTTTCTAGTTTTGTACCTTTCTGATTTCATGTGAAATAACTGCTTATCTAGAGTTGAATTTGCTGTTTTCACAAAATTGACTTTTTGGGGGTTTGTTTGCATCAATAGTTTTTATTCTTCCAGTTTTCAGCATTTCAGAGTGATACTTTAATTGGTTGGTTGTGTTCTCTTTTGTTATGTTCCTCACTAGATTGTATGCTACAGGCAGGCAAGAACTTGCTTGCTTTATTCATTACTCTCTCTCTAGCTCCTGTTAACAGTGACTGGCACAACAGTAAGTGCTCAATAAACATTTAAAATCCATGTGTGCAGAAATGTTATTACCATGTGATTTACCAATAGATAAAATGTAGGAAATAAGAGTATACATGTGAGGCCGGGTGTGGTGGCGCACGCCTTTAATCCCAGCACTCGGGAGGCAGAGGCAGGCGGATCTCTGTGAGTTCAAGGCCAGCCTGGTCTACATAGTGAGTTCCAGGACAGCTGGGGCTACAGGGAGCCCCTGTTTCAAAAAAACAAAAAAAAAAAAAAAAAAAGAGTATACATGTGAAAAGCAGCACATTAAATCCACTGTGACAATTTTGATTATGTCCCCTCCAGTTCAAATCATGGCAGTCTTTTGATCTATTGATGTATCCTTTGAAATGATTTTTTCTTTTCAATACTACACAGACTTTCCCAAGTTAAATCTCACATTGCAGTAGTTGTTTTTTGTTTTGGTCTTTTTGAGACAGGGTCTCCCTGTAGCTCCAGCTGGCCTGGAACTCTCTATGTAGACCAGGCTGACCTTGAACTCACAGAGATCCACCTGCTTCTGCCTCTCAAGTGCTGGGATTAAAGGCATGTGCCACCACACCCTACCTTTTGTTTGTTGCCCCTTTGTATCTGTGGGTTCTGTACGTGTCAATTCAACCTCAGACTGAAAATATCCAAAACTGTAAGGTGTGCCTACACTCCCAGCTATTGGGAAGAATGAAGGAGGATCACGTAAGCCCAGGAGTTCTGGCAAGATAGCAAGAGCCCTTCTTTTTGTTTAATTTATTAAATTATGTGTATATGTACATGTGTGAGTACAGGTGCCCATAGAATCCAGAAAAGGATGTTGGATCCCTTTGGAGCTGAAGTTACAAGAAGTTGTGAGCCACTCATCTAGGGTCCTGGGATGGTTGTGAGCCAGCTGACGTGGACATGGGTGTTCTCTGTGAGAACAGTATATGCTCTTAACCACTGAACCATCTTTTTAGCTCCTTTGTGTGTTTTTAAATTTATTTTTTTATATATATTTGTGTTTTGCCTGCATATATGTGTGTACCATGTATGTGCAATGCCTACAGAAGTCAGAAGAGGGCATTGGTCTTATGCAAAAGCAGCTGAGCCATCTCTCCAGGTACCTTCCCCACCCCCCAACCCCTTATTTTTTTGTTTTGGTTGTTTTTTTTTTTGGTCTTTTTGAGACAGGGTCTCCCTGTAGCCCCAGCTGGCCTAGAACTCTCTATGCGTCTAATCCTGGTATATAACCCCAGGACTCCAGAGACTAAGGCAGGAGGATTGCCTTGAGTTCCAGGCCAGTGTATGCTATTGTCTCAGAAAAAAAAAAAGAAAAAAAGAGAGAGAGAATAATAATAATAATCTGGAGATGATTTTAAGTGTCTAGAGGGCCAGGCAAGCTAGTACACACCTTTAATCCCAGCCCTTGGGAGGCGGAGGCATGTGGATCTCTTTGAGATCGATGCCCTCTGGTCTCCATAGTGACCTTCAGGCAGGCTGGGACTAGGAAGATCTTGTTAACAAAACACTAAAAACAAAATAAAATGTATAGAGAATTCACCAGGGAGGATTCCATAGGTGATAAGCGAATATTATGCCATTTTATATAATGGGGTAAGTGCTGAGGATTTTGGTATCCCTGAGGGGCCTGGAGTCACTCTCTACACAGTTACTAAAGAGTGTATTTTCAGGTTAGTCTTTTTTTCTTTTTGCCTGGTACTGGTGGCTCATATCTGACTTCATTTTAGTCTTGAAGCACTGTTTTAAGCAGATAGATCTACCTGCATTCCCTTACTGGCCTTCAATCCCACTGTGTAAGGCTGAAGTTCAAACTCAGTGGGATTAGAGATTCCTCTGTTGTCACCAGTTTGCTTTTAGTCTCTTTGTATTTTGTTAAAAACATAAATTTTTTTTTTCTTGATTATTTTTATTTTGTGTGTGTGAGTATAAGTGCACCTGTGCCAACGGAGGCCAGAAGAGAGCATCAGATGCCCTGGAACTAGAGTTACAGGCAAGTCTCAGTCACCATGTGGGTGCTGGGAACTGAACCTGGGTCCTCTGCAAGAGCAGCCAGTGCAGTTAACTGCTGAGCCATCTCTCCAACCCCTTGGATTCTTGCTATACCCTAATAGACTTAATTTTCTGGTTTATTTTGTTGTGCTTGAGACAGAATTTCTTTATATAGCCCAGGCTAGCCTTGAACCCTCCTGCCTTAGCCTCTCAAGTAAGTCATTGTAGATATGTACCACCACACAGAGTATTATGCTTAGTTTTTAAATTCAGCTGATATTTTTTTTTACTATCTTGTCAGCCAAGCTCTTTGACATCAAGTACCAGGACAAAGCTCCTACTTTTTTTGTTTCTTTGTTTCTTTTGGGTTTTGTTTTTTGCTACAGGATCTCCCTGTAGGCCCAACTGGCCTGGAACTCACTATGTAGACCAGGCTGGCCTCGAACGCATAGAGATCTGCCTTCCTCTGCCTCCTTCCTGAGTGCTGAGATTATAAGCGTGCACCAGGATGCTTGACCTCCAAGTTCCTATTCTTAACCAACTGGGCGATTATATAAATATAAGAGCAAAACAAGGGGCTAGAGAGATAGCTCAGCAGTTAAGAGCACTGGCTGCTCTTGCAGAGGACCCAGGTTCAATTCCTAGCACCCACACAGCAGCTAACAACTGTAACTCCAGTTCCAGGGGATCTGAAGCCTCCTTCTGACCTCTGCAGGCATTGCATGACAATGGTGCACTTACACACATGCAGGCAATACACTCATACACATAAATAAAATATTTTTTAAAAAGAACAGAATAAAAGCTAAAATCAGTATGTGTACACAGGGGGCAATTTCTAATCTGTCCTGTGGTTGAGAAGTTAGGGAAGGCTGCTCTGAGAGTTTATACTTGAGCTTCACTTTTTTTTTTTTGGTATTTTTGAGACAGGGTCTCCCTATAGCCCCAGCTGGCCTGGAACTCGCTATGTAGACCAGGCTGTCCTTGAATTCACCGAGATCCATCTGCCTCTCTCTGCCTCCCAAGTGCTGGGATTAAAGGCATGCACAACCAATTCTGGCCCAGTTCCTATTACAACCACATTATTATGGATTCTTAGGAAGAAAACTTGTTCATGGACTAGCAAGATGGTTCAGTAGGTAAAAGTGTTTGCCAGGCAAGACTGATGACCTAAGTTAATTCCCCAGAACCTATGTATAGGTGGAAGGAGAGAACAGACTCCACAAAGTTGTTCTCTGATCTCCATAAGCACATTGTGGCATGTGCATGCCTAAGCATGTATACATATGCATAGACTAATAAGAAAAAATTTAAAAATTATTCAGCCTAGGTTACATAGTGAGTTTGAGGCCAGCCAGAGCAACATAATGAGACTTCATCTCAGTCTTCTTTAGAAATATCTGTAACCTTGTCCCACCATAAAATTTTCCTTTTTGTGTATTTTCTGAAGTACTTTCTAAATGCATTATATATTTACTTGAAATCATGGTACATTTTATGGGATTTTTCTGTTTTAAAAAATGTATTGTTTTAATTCTTTGAGAATTTCATGCTAAATTCCCAAGGTTGGGATGAATTAAACCTGTGTTGAAGGATATTTGATCCCTTACTCTTCCCCTGGCCAGTGAATGGCCGTATGTTGTTGATTCTTTAGTAATGCATCTAGCATGAATCTCTTTTGTGTTCTCTCTGGTCCAGCTCATTCTGCCTTTTAAGCCAAGAGTTTTGCAATCTTTTTTCCTAACTGGTTTTCTCAGTCTTCAGTGTTTGTTTTTTTCAAGTTACCTTCTCATCATGCCAGATTAACTGACCTAAAACACTGTGCTAGATAAAGGATTCATTCATTTGACAAATATTTCTTGAATGCATGCCATGTGCCAGATGCTAAACTCCTCAGTTACATTCATGGTCTGCATATTGCACAGCCTCTCACTCTGCTGCTGTTTCCCCCGATTCAGCCAGACTGATCTGGTTGTCATCTACTCATCTACTGAAAATGCCATCTACAGGCTTTTTTTTTAAAGTGTATAAGTGTTTTGCCTGCATGAATGTAGGTGTATCATGTACATGCAGTGCCCTCGGAGGCCAGAAGAGGGTGTTGAATTCCCCAAGGCTGGAGTTGTAGGTGGTTGTTAGCCACCATATGGGTACTGGGAACCAAACTCAGGTCCTTTGGAAGAGTGCTCTTAGTCTCTCCAGCCCCACAATCTACGTTCTTGCCTCCTAAATGTTTTTGAGTAATCTCTTTCAAATCCATCTATTTTACTTTTTAGTTACTTTTTTACTTTTTATTTTTTGTTTTTTTGTGACAAGATCCCCCGTAGCTCAGACTGGTTTTGAACCTGCTATGAAACCAAAGCTGAGCCTTGAATTCCTGACCCTCCTGCTTCCACCTCCCACTACTGGGATTACAGGAGTTTACCATTATGTCTGGCTTCATTTACTTTAGTTTGATTGTTTCTTCAGAGACCAGCTTGATCTTCCCTCCATGATAACTCATTTAATTTTGTGGGGTTTTTTTGGGGGGCGGGTATTCTTGTTTTCACACTGTCAGAGCCAGCCAAAAAATATATATATCCTCGTTGTATCCTGTTTCTCTTTACTCAGTTAAAGCCCAGGCTCCTTGACCTTATTTGTAAGATCTTCTATGCTCTCACCTCAGTTTTCATTTCCAGCCTGGCTTCCTGTAATTCTCTGACATGAACTGTCTGATTCACCTGGGGAACTCTTTTACTTCCTAAATACTCAAGCCCATTACGACATCTTTCTTTGCTCATGTGTTTTTTTTTTCTTCCATCATTATTTATTTTTATTTTATGTGTATGAGTGCATGTACATGCATCACATGCAGTGCCCTCAGAAGCCAGGGGAGGGCATCAGATCACCTGGAACTAGAGTTGTAGGCAGATGTTAGCTGCCATGTGGGTGCTGGGAACTGAGCCCAGATTCTGTGCAAGAGCTCCTAGTGCTCTTAATTACTGAGCCATGTCTTCTCCAGCCCCTTCCTTTTCTTTTAAAAATATTTTATTGTACCGGGTGTGGTGGCGCACACCTTTAATCCCAGCACTCGGGAGGCAGAGGCAGGTGGATCTCCTGTGAGTTCAAGGCCAGTCTGGTCTACATAGTGAGTTCCAGGACAGCTGGGGCTACAGGGAGACCCTGTCTCAAAAAGACTCCCCCCCCAAAAAAATTTATTGTATTTTTATTTAGTGTGCATATATGTATGTGTGGGTATGTGTCTGTCATGGCATGTAAGTGAAGGTCAGAGGACAACTTGCTTAAGTCAGTTCTTTCCACCATCTGGATCCTGTGAGTCGAACTCAGGTCATTAGGCTCAGCATCTTCATCTGCTGAGCCATCTCACCAGTCCTCTTATCATTTCTTTAATAATTTTTTGTTTATAATTTGTTAATGGTATTTATATTTTTTGAACAAAAACCCCTATAACTCATGAAAGAATATGTAAGTGGGAATCCCTAGATTAGGCTCTTTTTTTTGTCTTTTTGAAACGTTCTCCCTGTAGCCCCAACTGATCTGGAACAACTCATAGAGCTCCACCTCCCTCTGCCTTCCAAGTGCTGGGTTTAAAGACATGGGCCACCACGCCTGGCTAGATTTTACTTTAAGAAAAATCTTCAACTGGGCTGGGAGATGACTCAGTGGTTAAGAGCACTGGCTGCTCTTGCAGAGGACCTACATTTGGTTCCCAGCACCCACATGGGAGCTTACAGACATCCATAACTCTAGTTCCAGAGATTCCAACGCCATGTTTTGGCCTCCAAGGTACACATGTGGTGCACTTACATACATGTAGGCAAAAATACTCATATACATAAAAATTTTTTTATTTTTTATTTTTATTTTTATGTGTATGCATGTATTGCCTGCATTGTAGGTAAGTGCACCCATGTCTGCAAATGCCCTCGGAGGACAGAAGAGGCCGTCTGATCCCCTGGAACTGGAGTTACGGACTGTTGTTAGCTGCCATGTGGGTGCTGGCATTCGAACCTGGGTCTTCTGAACAGTCAGTGTTCTTAACTGCTGAGCCATCTCTCCCATCCCCACAAATAATTTTTTAATTAGAAAAAAAATGTAAATGCTCTTACTAGCTTTTTTAATTTTTTTATTTTATTTATATATTTTTTGAGACAGGGTCTCCTTATAGCCCCAGCTGGCCTGGAACTCTCTATGTAGACCAGGCTGGATCCAAACTCATAGAGATCTGCCTGTCTCTGTCCCCTGAGTGCTGTGATTAAACATGTGCACCACCACACCTGCCTATATATATATTTTTAATTCTGGGATTACAGGTGTCTGGCAAGCCATGGCTCAGCCATTAAGGGCATATACTGCTCTTTACAAGTTTAGTTCCTAGCATCCACCCATCACGCAGCTCACAGCTGCCTGCACCTCCAGTTCCAGGGTATCCACACACACATGTGGCATGCACATGTGTAGACACATGCACATAAATAAATCAAAAGCAGGATGCGGTGGTGCATGTCTTTAATCCCAGCACTTGGGAGGCAGGACAGGCAGATCTCACAGAGGCCAGCCTAGTCTGCATACCAAGTTCCAGGCCAGCTGGGTCTACAGGGAGACCCTGTCTCAATAAAAATTTATTATTAT
>NW_008342927.1:47779-51131 GCF_000622305.1 Nannospalax galili
CTGGAACTCACTGTGCAGACCAGGCTGGCCTTGAACTCACAGATATCTGCCTGCTTCTGCCTCCCGAGTGCTGGAATTAAAGGTGTGCACTACCACGCCCGGCAATAAAAATTAATTTTAAAAAATAAATTTAAAAAATTAAGTTCTGGCCAGGCGTGGTGGCACACGCCTTTAATCCCAGCACTTGGGAGGCAGAGGCAGGCGGATCTCTGTGAGTTCAAGGCCAGCTGGTCTACATAGTTCCAGGACAGCTGGGGCTACAGAGAGACCCTGTCTCAAAAAGACCAAAAAAAATTCTGGGATTACAGGCATGCACCACCATGCCTAGTTTTTGCGGTGCCAGGGATGGAGCCTAGAACCTCATATATACTAGGCAAATGCTCTAACAATGTTATATCTCCAGCCCCTCTCATTAAAGAAACTAATGATTTCTGCCATCTTTTCTTCCAGATTAGCCCTCTTAAGGTAACTAGTATTAATTTTTGTCTTTGTCTCTATACACAGACTATAGGCTGAAAGGACCTTTAAGTCCTTCGCATTTTTTCTCAACAAAAATGGGACCATACTCTACCCCAGTGGTTCTCAAAAATGTCATCCAGGATTCTCGGCAGGATGGGGAGGGGTCTCCAGATTCTTATTGAGACTTCTTTGCCTTTTCATTGGGTTGATTTTGTACTGATGGTATAAAAGACATGGTGGTAAAACTGCTGGTTCTTTGGCTAGGTGGTGCCACACACTTGCAGTGAATTACAAGTCTCAACTAAGAGTATCTGCTTATGTGATGAAAGTGATAGATTTTGTAAACCCTAGCCAGTCTTCCTTATGACTAGGAGGCACGAAAGAAGGAAGCACTTCTGGCACATGCTAAAGGTGGCTGTCTGAAGGAGAGCGACTGCCCTATTATAAGCAAAACAGGCTTCCTTTTTATGTGACACCCTGTTGACTTAAAGAACCTCTGACGACATATTTGACAGTCCTTTCTTGAAAATGAATGAAGTAATAAGTCTGATTTCAAGCAAGTATACAGTATTTGTTGTCAATGATAATTTCATGAAAATTAGACATTTGGAAAGTTTGTATCTTCTACTGTGAGCTTGACAACTTCCTAGTATTTAAGATTTTTCTAGGGGCTGGAGAGAAGCTCAGTGATTAAGAGCATGTATTGCTCTTCCAGAGAACCTAAGTTCAGTTCCCAGCACCCATGTCTGAAGACTCACAAGTACCTGTACCTCCAGGAGATTTGACACCCCCTTCTGGCCTCCACAGGCACCTGCGTTCATGTGCACATAGTCCCTTCCCCACATATACACATAATAATGCACAAAAAAAGACATTAAGAAATAAATGCTATTTTTACTATTGCATAAGACAATATATGCTATTACAAAATAAGGGTATGTAAATGGGTCTTCAGGTTAAAAAGTTTGAAGGCCTCTACATGTTATCTTATACCTTGCTCTTTTGTTTTGTTTTTGAGAGACTCAGGTAGCCTAGGTTGGCTTCAAACTTGCTATGTATTTGAGGCTGTCCTTGAACTCCTGATCCTTCTACTTCAGCCTCCCTTATGCTGGGATTATTGGTGTGAACCACAACTTTCAGCCTCTCTTAGTATAACATGAATTCTATTCAGTGTCAAATTTATATAATCTTTTAAAAAATTTTATGAGTAGCTGGGCGTAGTGGCACACACCTTTAATCCCAGCACTCGGGAGGCAGAGGCAGGTGGATCTCTGTGATTTCAAAGCCAGCCTGGTCTACGTAGTGAGTTGCACGCCAGCTGGGGCTACAGGGAAACCCTGTCATAAAGACCCCCCCCCAAAAAAAATTTTTATGAGTGTATTTCCTTCATGTATGTAAGTGTACATATTTCGTGCAGTGCCTGAGGAGGTCAGAAGAGCATGTTGGATTCTCCTAGAACTGGAGTGAGGGATGGTTGTTAATCTCCATGTGGGTGCTGGGAACCAAACCCAGGCCCTCTGCAAGAACAGCCAGTACTCTTAACCACTGAACCATCTCTCCAGCCCCTATATCTAACCTTTTAAAAATAATTAAAGTCAGCCAGGCATGGTGGTGCATGCCTTTAATCTCAGCACTTGGGAGGCAGAGGCAGGTGGATTTCTGAGTTCGAGGGCAGCCTGGTCTGCATAGCAAGTTCCAGGCCAGTTGGGGCTACAGGGAGCCTGTCTCAAAAAGACCAAAAAATATAATTATTAAAGTTGGGGTTGGAGAGATGACTCAGCAGGAGGGCATTGCATGACCCAGATGCACTTACATGTATTCAGGCAATACACTCATACACATAAAAGAAAGAGTTTTAATTATTAAGGTCTAGGCTGGGCGTGGTGGTACATACCTTTAATCCCAGCACTCTGGAGGCAGAGGCAGGTGGATCTTTGTGAGTTCAAGGCCAGCCTGGGCTACACAGTGAGTTCAGGCCAGCTGGGGCTACAGGGAGACCCTGTCTCAAAAGACAAAAACAAAGACCAAAAAAAAAAAAATTACTATTAAGGTTTATCTGTGTGTGGGTATGTACATGTGAGTGCAGTGTCTTTGGAGGCCAGAAGGTAGCATTAGATTCCTGGAACTGGAAAAGCAGTATACACTTTTAACTACTGAGCCATCTCTCTGGCCTATAACTTTTTTTTTTTTTTTTTTTTTGGTCTTTTTGAGACAGGGTTTCCCTGTAGCCCCAGCTGTCCTGGATTCACTATGGAGACCAGGCTGGCCTCCAACTCACCTGCCTTTGCCTCCCCAGTGCTGGGATTAAAGGTGTGTGCCACCACACCTGGCCTGTAACTTTTTTTTTTAAATGACAGCCTCCTCAGGGCTGGAGAGATGGCAGGTTGTTCTTGCAGAAGACCTGGGTTCGAAACCCAGCATCCACATGGCAGCTAACAACTGTCTGTAACTCCAGTCCTAGGTGATCCGACAGCCTCTTCTGACCTCCGAGGGTATTGCATGACATGGGTGCACTTACCTGCATGCAGGCAATACACACATACACATAAAAAAAATAAAATAAAATTTTAAAAAATAAAATAAAATGACAGCCTTATGTTCCATTGTATAGATGAATCAAGACCATTTGATCATCTGTTGTTGACCCTTTAGATTGTTTTCAGATTTTAGCTAATTTAAATAATGTATGAATAAATATCCTTTACATATACTGATGCTTTCATATTTATAGTTGGTATTCCTAAATGTTAATTTTTCTTTTTTATTTGGTTTCCTTTTTAAAAAATATTTACTTAGCCAGGTGTGGTGGCGCACACCTTTAATCCCAGCACTCGGGAGGCAGAGGCAGGTGGGTCTCTGTGAGTTTGAGGCCAGCCTGGTCTCCATAGTGAAT
>NW_008342927.1:54948-67148 GCF_000622305.1 Nannospalax galili
AAAAAATATTTACTTAGCCAGGTGTGGTGGCGCACACCTTTAATCCCAGCACTCGGGAGGCAGAGGCAGGTGGGTCTCTGTGAGTTTGAGGCCAGCCTGGTCTCCATAGTGAATTCCAGGCCAGCTGGGGCTTGTTGGGAAAAAAAAAAATTATTTAATGTGTATGAGTGTTATGCCTGCATGTGTTTAAGTACACCTGTGTTCTACAATGTCCTCAGAGGTCAGAAGAGGGCATCATATCCCCTGGAACTGGAGTTACAGATGGTTGTAGTCACCATGTAGGTGGTTGGGATTTGAACCCAGGTCTTCTGCAAGAACAACCAGTGCTCTTAACTGCCAAGTCATCTCTCTAGCCCCTTTAAATATTTATTATTTTTATTTTATGTGTATGAGTATATTGCCTGCATGTATGTAAGTGCATCCTTGTTGTGCAGTGCCCCCATAGGTCAAAAGAGGGCATTGAATCCACTGGAAGTGGAGTTAGACAGTTGTTGACTGCCATACGGGTGCTGGGACCTGAACCTGGCTGCTCTACAACAGCCAGTGCTCTTAACCATTGAGCCATCTCTCCAGCTCTTCTATTATTATTATTATTATTATTATTATTATTATTATTATTTTATTAATTTTATTTTATTTTATATTTTTGTACAGGATCTCCCTGTAGCCCCAGCTGGACTGGAACTCACTATATAGACCAGGCTGGTCTTGAACTCACTGAGATCTACTTACCTCTTACTCCCAGTACTGGTATTAAAGATGTTTGCCACAATGCCCGGCCAGTCATTTTTCAAAGTCTATCCAAATGAAGTTTCTCCTTCTCAATGGCATTTTCTCTGATCGTTTATCCCCCTTCCCTGTTGATTTTGCCCCTTTTATAGTCTCTTGTTCATTTATTGCTTTTGATGTTTCCTTGCTATTGCCTTGGTTTTTGTTTTGTTTTTGGTCTTTTTGAGACAGGGTCTCCCTGTAGCCCCAGCTGTCCTGGGACTCACTATGTAGACCAGGCAGGCTGGCCTTTAACTCACAGAGAACCGCCTGCCTCTGCCTCCCAAGTGCTAAGATTAAAGGTGTGTGCTGCTTGCTTTGTATTTTTTTAAAAAGTCTTCTTTTCTGCCTGATCTGCCTTACATAAAATGATAAAAAGAGAGGTTTCTTGAGGGTAAGGATAGTGTGTTAGTAAATAATAACAGGATTGAAGGTTGATATGAGAAATGATGTCTTAGCTCAGTGTGTGGTCGCATCCACCTGTAATCTTGGTATTCAGGAGGTGAAAGCCAGCTAGGTGTACATCGTGAGTTCCAGACCCAGGCCAGCCAGGGCTACATAGTGAGACCTTGTCTCAGAAAAGCAAAAGCAAGAAATGATGCCTAAGTGATTTGCATTAGGTAGACAGATGGTGCTAGAAGAGCTGTGCACGTTTACACATGCTTCTTTTGGAAAATGTTTGAAAACAAGAAAGCCTAACTATACTTTCAATTTCTCTCATTTCAGGCAAGTACATTGCCTCAACACAGAGACCTGACGGGACCTGGCGCAAGCAGCGGAAGGTCAAAGAAGGCTACGTGCCCCAAGAAGAGGTCCCAGTGTGCGTGGTTAGGCTTGATGAGGGTTTTTGTTTGTTTGTTTAGTTTTTGGTCTTTTTGAGACAGGGTCTCCCTGTACCCCTGCTGGCCTGGAACTCACTATGTAGACCAGGCTGGCCTTGAACTCAGAGATCCACCTGCCTCTGCCTCCCAAGTACTGAGATTAAAGGCGTGCAGCACCACCCTCAGCGATGAGGGTTTTTTTTTAATGGGTCCCTGCACAGGTATAGCGTATGTGTTTCCATGAGTTCAGGGATGACTTGTCTGAGCCCCAAGGAATAGAGAGAGGCACAGCTGTCTCAGAAACGGGAAGAAGGGGCTGGGGTTGAGGGGCAAGTGAGTGTTCATATTACTAATCTTGTTCCTGTGAATTCTAATCATCAGAACCCCAAATAGCAATCAGAGGCCAGAGCTCTGGGTTCTGGAGACCTTCCTGAAGAGCAGAGGGAAGTAAGCATGCAGTGAGAAGGATGTGATTGGGAGGTTAAGAGAAAGATCAAAGTCTGGGATTCCTGAAAACTTGAATATTTTGTTTCCTGCAGGTATGAAAACAAGTATGTAAAGTTTTTCAAGAGTAAACCAGAACTACCCCCAGGGCTGAGCCCTGAGGCTACCACACCCATCACCCCATCCAGACCTGAAGGTGGTGAACCTGGCCTTTCCAAGACTGCCAAACGAAACCTGAAACGCAAGGAGAAGAGGCGGCAGCAACAGGAGAAAGGCGAGGCTGAGGCTTTGAGCCGGACTCTTGATAAGGTGTCTCTAGTAGACACAGCCCAAACCCCCAGTGCTCTCCAAGGCTCCCAGGCAGCCCCCATAGCCACCTCTGACCCACCTGACTCAGCTGCCACCACAGAGAGAGCCAAGAAGATAAAGAACCTAAAGAAGAAGCTTCGGCAGGTGGAAGAGCTGCAGCAGCGAATCCAGGCTGGGGAGGTCCGCCAGCCCAGCAAGGAGCAGCTGGAGAAGCTAGCCCGGAGGAGGGCTCTGGAGGAGGAGCTAGAGGACTTGGAGCTGGGCCTGTGAAGCCTTTGGGAGAAGGGAATGGACTGCAGATAAACCATGGGGTGCTCTGGGGTCCAGGGGTGTGTGGGCAGCCGTGGTCAGGAGGGATACCCCATACAGGCTCACTCACACCTCTTGCAGCCTAACTCCGTCCTCCAGAGCCTAGTCTCTCCTTCATTCCTTCCCCACTCTTCCCAATTCCCCTATTTTTGGACTTTTCCCCTCCCATTCCCAGTGTTCAAAACTTCGGTGACTACCCTAGGTACCTTTGCTGCTGATTTGGGTGTCTTGTTTTTAAAAGAAAATCGGGGATAGGGGAGATGAGAACTGACGTTGAGGGTCTAGGGAGTACGCCCAAGTCTTGGAGTCTTGGTTCCTGTTCACAGTGTTTATGAGTTATTTCCCTGTCCATCCTGAACCTTGTCTTTTTTTTTTTTTTTTTTTTTTTAAAAAAAAAAAAACCCAAACAGAAAAGTGTTTTGGCTTTTCCCCTTCTTTTACACTCTTAGAAGGCCTGAGGATGGTAGTCTTTTTTTTTTTTTTTTTTTTAAAAAAGAATAAACTCAAGTAGACAATGTGTTTGGGCTTTGCCTCTGCTTTCAACTCCTAGAAGGTGTCTTATCCTGTAAATGTGGCAGAAGAAGACACATGTTGGGAGTAATATTTCTTTTTTATAATTTTTATTTATTTTTTTGTCTTTTTTGAGACAGGGTCTCTCTGTAGCCCCAGCTGTCCTGGAACTCACTATGTAGACCAGGCTAGCCTTGAACTCCCAAAGATCCGCCTGCCTCTGTCTCCTGAGTGCTGGGATCAAAGGCTTGCACCACCACGCTCGGCTTTATTATTTTTATTTTATGTGTAGGAGTGTCTTGCCTGCATCTATGTGAGCACACCTGTGTGGTCCAATGCTGTGGCGGTCAGAAGAGGGCTTTGGATTCCCCTGGAACTGGAGTTAAAGATGGTTCGTAGCTGCCATGTAGGTGCTGGGAATTGAACCCGGGTCCTCTGCAAGAGCAGTCAGTGCTCTTAACCATCCCACTCCTAATCTCTCCAGCCCCTAATTTTTATTTTTTTAATGGTGCTAAGGATTGAATTTAGGGCCTCAGACAGGATAGTCTGTTGCTCTACCACTGAGCTATACCCCAGCCCTTAATATTTAAAAAATTATGAGTTGTAGGGCTAGAGAGATGACTCACTGGTTAAGAGCACTGACTGCTCTTGAGGACCCGGGTTCGATTCCCAACACCCACATGACAGGTAACTCCAGATCCAGGGGAATGGAGAGCCCTCTTTTGACCTCTGTGGGCATTGCAAGACACGGGTGCACTTACACATGCAGGCAATACACTCATACACATAAAAGTAATAAAGATTGGGCCCGGCATGGTGTTGCATGCCTTTAATCCCAGCACTCTGGAGGCAGAGGCAGGCGGATCTCTGTGATTTCAAGGCCAGTCTAGTCTACATAGTGAGTTCCAGGACAGCTCAAAAAGACCCCCAAAAAAAAAAAAAAAAAGTAATAAAGCTCATGAGTATAGCAGGCCTGGTGGTGCACACCTCTAATCTTAGTACTAAGGATTAGGAGGCAGTGCCAGGAGGCTTGCCAGCAGTTTCAAGGCTGGCATGCACTACAGAGTGAGAACCGTGCCCTCCAAGCCAAAAAAGTGTATGACCAAATTAGCAATTCCAATTTTTGTACATGTTTGCTTAGACTTCGGTAAACAAACATTAGTGTTATAAATTAGTTAAACTGCTGGGTGAGGTGGTGCAACCCTTTAATCCCAGCACTTGGGAGGCAGAGGCAGGCGGATCTCTGAGTTCAAGGCCAGTCTGGGCTACAGAATGAGTTCCAGGGCAGCTGGGGCTACAGGGAGACCCTGTCTCAAAAAGACCAAAAAAATAAATAAATAAAACTTAGAACAAATCTGACATGCCAATTTGTGTCATTGTTAATTGTGCTGTATAGCAGTGAGCCTTTTGTACCTTTCTGTTTCTGAAGATAATTGCAATTTACTTCATACATCTAGAGTTGCTCTTTTGAAATTTGACTTAGACACTGCCATAAGATGGCACTGGGGAAAACTAATGATACCTGTCAGGAAACATCCAGCCAGAAAGATGTGTCACAGAATTTTCATTTTACCTATGATAGTGACACTCTTGGTTACATGCTAGTGTGGAGCTAAGTGGGTGAGACCTCAATCATAGTCAGCTCAGGAATTCAGAGTTCCTAGCTTGACTGTGTTTTCAATCCATACTAACCCTCTCCCTGATCAGTTTCCTTTATCTTTTTTTTTTTTTTTTTTTTTTTTTTTCAAGGTCTCCCACTGGCCTAGAACTTACCAGGCAGCTAGACAGCTGGCCAGCAAGTTCTAGGGATCAACTCACAGAGATCCACCTGCCTCTACCTTCCTAGTGCTGGGATTAAAGGCTTGTGCCATCACACCCAGCTCCTTTTATCTTTTGGATTTCTTTTTTTGTTTGTTTTTTTGGGTTTTTTTTTTTTTTTTGGTCTTTTTGAGACAGGGTCTCCCTGTAGCCCCAGCTGTCCTGGAACTCACTCTGTAGACCAGGCTGGCCTTGAACTCACTGAGATCCACCTGCCTCTACCTTCCTAGTGCTGGGATTAAAGGCATGCGCCACCAGGCCCAGCATCTTTTGGATTTCTTTAATAGCATCCTCAGCAGTTAAGCGTAATGGCTACTCTTGCAGAGGATCTGGGGTCCGTTCCCAGCACTCACATGACTAGCAACCATTTGTAACTCCAGTTCCAGGGGATCCAACACCCTCTTCTGTCCTATATGGGCATTTACAACATGGGTGTATTTACATACATATGCAGTCATATACATAATAAAATAAAAGCAATATAATAAAAAAAATAGTATCCTCTCTTGGAAGCCTTCCCTTACCATTCCCCTTACCCTCAAACATAATTTAGGTACTCATCTTTTGTGTGTTTGTGTTCCTATGTATGTACCCATGGGTCCTCGTTTTTTTGAGCAGGGTCTCTTTGGCTGGAGCTCGCTGATTCTGCTAGGCTGTGAGCCCCAGAGATCCATCTGTCTTTGCCTTCCCAGCACTGGGATTGAGCTTGGGTCCTCATGTTTACACTCACTGACTGTGCAGTCTTCCCAGCCCCAGAATCCTTTCTTTCTTTAGCTGCCACACTTACTTTTATAATGGCATTTGTTACATTATGCTTGTTTACTCTCAACCACCCCTCCTTAGACCATGAGTTCCTTGAGCCCCAAAACTGGTTGGTTGGTTGGTTGGTTGACTGGTTGGTTGGTTGGTTGGTAGGTTGGAGACAGGATCTTGATGTGTAACCTCAGCTGGCTTGGAACTGGAACTCCATATGTAGGTCAGCAACTTTCTCTGCTCCTCCTGCCTCTACTTCCCAAGTGCTGGGATTATAGGTGTGTGCCGGCACACCTGACCCAGGACTGTTTTTATTATCATTGCATTCAATGATATCATCTTTTTTTTTCTTTTTTTAAATTTATTATTTTTATTTTATGTGTATGTGTGTATTGCCTGCATGTAAGTATGTGCACCCGTGTGCAATGCCCTTGGAGGTCAGAAGAGGCTGTCGGATCCCCTAGGATTGGAGTTACAGACAGTTGTTAGCTGCCATGTGGGTGCTGGGATTTGAACCCAGGTCTTCTGCAAGAACAACCAGTGTTCTTAACCACCAAGCCATCTCTCCAGCCCCATCATTGCATTTCTAATGTCTAACAGTACATTCTCAAATATCTGAAATGAAACTGTAAACTATTGTAGAAAAGGAGGGCACAGCTGACAGTGAATACTTGACTGGGGGCTTAAGTGTGAGACTAAAAGTCTGACTTGCTTTTGTAGGAATCCTACACATTGTTTGTTCTCTTTTGTTGTTTTTCTTTTTTTTTTTTTTTTGGTGGTGGTGGTAGTTTTATTTTTTTTTAATTTTAATTTTTTTATACGTATGAGTGTATTACATTTATGTATGAAAGCACGTCCATGTCGTGCAATGCCCACGGAGGTTAAAGAGCATTGGAGCCCCTGGAACTGGAGTTATGGACAGTTGTTAGCTATCATGTGGGTGCTGGGAATTGAACCTGGGTCCTTTGCAAGAGCAGTCAGTGCTCTTAACTGCTGAGCCATCTCTCCAGACCCTATCTCTCCAGACCCTTTTTTTAGATTTTTGAGACAGGGTCTCACATGTAGCCCTGGCTGTCCTGGGACTTGCAATGTAGACCAGGCTGACTTTGAATTTACAGAGATCTGCCTACCTCTTCCCTAGTGCTGGGATTAAAGACATGTACCTCTATGCCCAGCTAAAGAATTATACAATTATAAAGATTTTCTAAATAATAATTGACTTATACACAGGTGTTTGGTAGAAGGTCCTGAACAGTGGGCAGAGTATGTGGCTCAGTTGGTAGAGTGCTTGCCTAGTGTGCAAAATAAAGTCCTGGATGTAATCCCCAGCACCACATAAAGCAGACCATACTGGCACATGCCTATAATCCCAGTACTCTGACAGTGGAGTCAGGAGGATCAGAAGGTCAAGGAAACTTTTAGCTATATAACATCCTGTTTAACATAAAGAAAAATTAAGATAAAATCCTTTTTTATTTTTATTATTTTTATGTGTCCATGTGAGCAAATGCCATGTATGTGCATGGGTGCCCATGAAAGCCAGAAGAGTCTCTTGGAGCTGGAGTTACAGGCATTTGTTGGCTGCCCAGCATGTGTGCTGGGAACTGAACTCAGGTTCTCTTCAAGAGCACTGAGCCATCTCTCTAGTCCTGATAAAATCTTTAGCCTGATAATCTCAGCATTTAGGAGGTGGAAGCAGCCTGGGATACATAAGACCTGGCCTCAAAAATCTATGGACAACTGGGTGTGGTGGCACAGGCCTGTAATCCCAACCCTCAGGAGACAGGCCCTGGTAGAGCATCTAATGTTCAAAGCCAATTTACATATTAAATTCAAGCTAGTCTGGCCTACAGATTGAGATCCCATCTCAAAAATGATACAATTAAGGCCAGGCGTGGTGGCTCATGCCTTTAATCCCAGCAATTGGGAGGCAGAGGCAAGAGGATATCTGTGAGTTCAAGGCCAGCCTGGTCTACTTAGTGAGCTCCAGGCCAGCCCTATTACAGGGAGACCCTGACTCAAAAAGACCAAAAAAAAAAAAAAAAAAAAAACCAATTACTACTATATTATTGACTCTTCATTTAAGGAAGTTAAATCATATAAAACACCTATTAAGTACCAGACTGGCACGCACCTTTAATTTCAGCACTTGTGAGTTCAAAGCCAATCTGGTCTACATAGCTAGTTCCAAGTCAGCCAGGGTTACATAGTGAGACCGTATCTCAAAAAAAAAAAAAAAAAGTACCAGGCATAGTTAATTGTTGTGGTAGTGTTATAAGCAATGTCAAGGGATAGCTAAGAGAAAGAATTTATTCTGATTGTGCTATGGTGACCAGGAATTTCCCCCACAGGCTCCTATTTTGAATGCTGCTTCCCCAGCTAGTGGCACTGTTAGGGAAGCTGAGGGACCTAGAGGAGGTAGGAGAAGTAGATCACTAGGGACAGGCCTTTGAAGGTGATACTTGGCTCCTGGTTCCCATCACGATTTCTGCTCCTTGATCTACTCTGAAGTGAACTGCTTCTACCATGTTCCCACTCCCCACTGTCCCTACTATAATCCACTGAAATCATGAACCAAAATAAGTCTTACCTCCCTTAAGTTGTTGCTGTCAGGTATTTTGGTCACAGTGACTCAAAAGTAGTTAATACAGAGGCTAGAGAGATGGCTCAGCAGTTAAGAGCACTGGCTGCTCTTGCAGAAGACCTAGGTTTGATTCCCAGCACCCATATGGTGACTTAACTGTCCCTAACTCCAGGTCCAGGGAATCTAGTGCCCTCTCCTGGCCTCCATGGGCATTGCATGCATGTAGTGCTCCTAGAGACAATGCAGGCAAAACAACAATAAAATGTTTAAAAAGTAGTTAATACAGGAGGCTTAATGTTTGTCTCACTCTTATTTGGGCAGCTAGACAACCATACACTGGATGTTTTGGTTTTGTTGTTTTTTTTTTTGTCACTGTGTAGACCAGGCTGACCTCAAACACACAGAGATCTGCCTGCCTCTGCCTCCCACGTGCTGGGATTAAATATGTGTGCCACCCTCACATGGTGGAAAAGATAAGGCAGCTCTCTGGGACTTCTTTATAAAGGCAGTAATCCCATTTATGAGGACTCTGCCTTTGTGATTTAATCACCTCTCAAAGGCCTCCACCTCCCAATATAATCATATTGGTTTGGGTTTGTTGTTTGCTGGGTCTTACTATGTTAACCAGACTGGTCTCAAGTTCAGAGTCTTCAGCCTCCTGCCTCAACCTCCTTAGTGTTGGAATTACAGACATGCGCCGCCACGTAAACTAGGATTGGATGAAAGAACATGATCACTGAAGAGCCAGAATGCTCTGACTCCATTTTGGCTAGCTTCTTTAGACAAGCCCAGACAAGCTCAGGCATATTGTACATGTAAAAGCCTTATAAGATATGAACAAAAACTTCTGACTCTAAAAGATATTAGTCAGCACATTCCAATGCCTTGAAGACAGCCCCTACCAATCAAGACTTTCCCCGTACACAGGATATGGGGACATCCAATTATTTTAAAAAGATGCTTGGTGCGTGTGGGTTTCTGTGGAGTTCCCCAATAAAAGCTCCTGCCTGCTATTGTTCAGGGCCAGACTCCATCTTTGGCTTGTGAAGTCTGTGCCCGGCTAGCCGCCATTTGGTTGTTGTCTTTTTTTTTTTTTTACTTTAAATTCTTGAATAAAGTTTTTGTATAATCTTTTTGGGTATCTGGGGGAATTATTCTCGATTCTTGAACCCTAACATTGTGGGGGCTCGTCTGGGATTCGAGACTAGAGATCCCAGACCCCACGGAAGCACTACCAGCACTGGCCTTGGTAAGTTCTGCCGGCCTCTCTCTCTCTCTCTCTCTCTCTCTCTCTCTCTCTCTCTCTCTCTCGCTTTTCGGTAGTCCGGACATCCTGGGGCTCAAAGGAGATCAGGCAGATGTGCTATTGATCCCAGAGCTGGAGGAGAGGGGGGGACACCCTGATTCCTGTTCTGTTGAGGGGGTCGTGCTCCAGTCGGATGTGGAATCCAGGTGGGACCGACCCAGAGTCTCGGCCCAGCCTGACTTGGAATCCAGGCAGGCCAGATGCAAGATTCTGGTCAAGTCTGACGTGGAATCCAGGATGGCCAAATCTTTTTGGGAAAGGAACAGGGGCAGCCTTCTTGGCTGACTCTGCGCTGCGAGATTTTAATTTCTCCCTCTAGGGAACTGCCATCTCATACAGTCCTTACCCTCTGCTCAGAGCTCTGCCTTGTCTATCTACTTTCTATCCTACTTCTTCTCATTCTCATCCCTCTCCTTATATTCTTTTTTCTTGAAGCTTATCCCACGATGGGCCAGAAAGTCTCATCATCTTCAACTCCCCTTGATCTAGTTCTTAGTCATTTTCAGGACTACAAACGAGCGGCTTCGAACATGTCTGGACTCTGTGTCAAGCCAACCCGCCTCCAGACCCTGTGCACAAATGGCCCTCCTTTGAAGTTGAATGGCTACCTGAAGGGTCCTTTAACCTGCCCCTCATCTACAGGGTTCAAGGCATTATCTTCGGGGAACCAGGGCACCCTGACCAGATCCCATACATCCTAGGTTGGCGACCCCCCCGACTGGCTGCGTCCCTTACTGCTGCCCCTGCCATTGGTGCCTAAGGGGCCAGCCACTTTGCTTCCCCTGAAGAAAGTCCAGACCAAAAACCCATTGGGTCCCGAGGTTCTTCCCTTGGTACCAGAGGAAGATTTACTCCCGCCATCTTACGGGGCCCCAGTGAGTACTCAGGATAGACCTAGGGAGCACAGGTCATGAGCATCCTTCTTCCAGTCCTTCCTGGTCTCTGTCCCCAGCTCCCATGGCTGAGCTACCACCTCCCATGGCCAAGCCCAGCCCAATTCCCACTCGCTCGAAGGGGGAGGGGAGAATTGTGTGAGCTCTTCCCCTGAGGGAGATTGGACCCCCAAGGGAGGATGGAATTGCCCCAGTAGTCTACTTTTCCTTTTCTACTAGTGACTTGTATAATTAGAAGTTACAGACTCCCTCCTTCACAGAGAAGCCTCAGGCCCTGATTTCCCTCCTGGATACCATTCTTTTTACCCACTAACCCACTTGGGATGACTGCCAACAGTTATTGAATATCCTGTTCACCACCAAGGAATGGAACCGCATCCTTCAGGAATGCAGTCCCTGGAAATGATGGGCGACTGACAGAGAATGAGGATTTGATTGTGGCTGCTTTCCCTCTCACATGCCCAACAGAGGGGTGGGACTATAACACCCCCGAAGGCAGGGAATGCCTAAAGGTCTATTGCCAGATTCTTATGGGTGGGGTCTCTGGGCAGCTGCTAAGCACCCCACCAATTTGTCTAAGGTCAGTCAGGTGATGCAGGGAAGGGATGAATCTCCTGGAGCATACCTGGAATGCCTGTTAGAGGCTTTCAGAACTTATACTCCCATAAATCCAGAGGCCCCAGAGAATCAGATGCCCATCAATATGGCTTTCGTAAATCAGGCAGCTCCAGACATAAAACAAAAACTTCAAAAACTGGAAGGTTTCGAGGGCAAAAACCTTTCTGAGCTGATGGTGGTGGTGAACAAGATATTTAACAACAGACAAACCCCTGAAGAAAGACAAACAAAAGGACTGGCTAGGATATTGTTGGCTGAAAGAGCAACGAATCCCAAATGGGGGGACCAACGTTCTATGAAAAAGGGAACCCGAGCCCCGTGACCCCCCACAGGAAGGTCAGCCCCGCCTAAAAAGAGACCAGTGTGCATATTGTAAGCAGATGGGCCACTGGGCCAGGGAATGTTCTCAAAGAATGGGATCCCAGCCTCCCTCCAAGCCCAAGATCATCGAGTTGGCAAACCTAGAAAACTGAAGGGGCCTGGGCTTGGCAAACCTCCACCACAAGCCCTGGGTGACCCTACAAGTGGAGGGACAAGCTGTTGACTTCCTAGTTGACACTGGAGCAAAATATTCAGTTTTAAAAGAGCCTATGGGAAAATTGACCAATAAATACACCTGGGAGCAAGGAGCCACGGGAATCACTCAGCACCCTTGGACTACCAAAAGGGAAGTAAACTTAGGTAAAAAGACAGTTTCACACTCCTTTATGGTGGTCCCAGAGTGCCCATATCCCTTATTGGGTAGGGATTTGCTGAATAAAATGAAGGCTCAAACAAGTGGAGGGATGATCTGTCGACTTCCTAGTTGACACCAGAGCACAACATTCAGTTTTAAAAGAGCCTATGGGAAAATTGACCAGTAAACGCACCTGGGTGCAAGGGGCCACAGGAATCGCTCAACACCCCTGGACCACCAAAAGGGAAGTAAACTTGGGTAAAACAGTTTCACACTCCTTCATGCTGGTCTCAGAGTGCCCATATCCCTTATTGGGAAGGGACTTGCAAAATAAAATGAAGGCTCAGATCCATTCCTCTGGGAGAGGACCTCCTGATGTGACTGTACCAGA
>NW_008342927.1:68398-72488 GCF_000622305.1 Nannospalax galili
AGTTCCTCTCCAGCGATGCTCTCAATCCTGCCACTTTGCTACCAGAACCAGATCTTGAGGTCTGCACAACTGCCTGGAGGTACTCTGCAGGTTACATGGGACTCGGGAAGACCTGATGGATGTTCCATGGCCCCACCAGGACTTAATTCTGTTCACAGATGGAAGTAGCTTCATTAAGAAAGGAACCAGGTACGCGGGGGCGGCAGTCGTCAGTCCATCATGGACAGTATGGGCCTCTTCCCTACCAGTTGGGACCTCTGCCCAGAGGGCTGAAATAATTGCCCTGACTCAGGCCTTAAAGCTAAGTAAAGACCAGACTGTTAACATTTTCACTGATAGCCGTTACACTTTCGCTACGGCTCATGTCCACAGAGCTATATATATACAAGGAGGGGGCTCCTGACCACAGAAGAAAAAACTATCAAAAACAAACAAGAGATCTTAAAGCTCCTGGAGGCCATATGGTTACCAAAGAGACTGGCCATCATCCATTGTCCGGGGCACCAAAAAGGGGATTCACTGGAGGCACAGGGAAACAGGAGAGCAGATCTAGCAGCCAGAGAAGCAGCCCTAACAGCCTCAAGTGTACTGGTTATTCTGCCTGAACCCCTCTTGCCAGAAGAGCCCTCCTATTCCACTCAGGATGCTCAGGATTTAACTTCCCTGGAAAATACCAAGATAAAGCATGGATGGAGATAACATCTCTGATGGGAGGCTCATTCTGCTGCACAAGCTGGCAGAGGACTTAATATATAAACTTCACGAAGGGACTCACATAGGAAAGAGAAAGTTACAAGAACTCCTGACTCCATACCACATCTTTGATCTAACCAAAGTGATTGAGAGCTGTCTTTCTAGATGTCCTCCTGCCAGGTTACTAATCCAAGAGGAAAAGTCATGCCCCCAGCCAGAAGGGAGAGGGGCACTGTGCCTGGAGTCCATTGGGAGGTGGACTTCACTGAGGTAAAACCTGGCAGGTATGGCTATGAATATCTCCTAGTCTTTGTAAATACATTTTCAGGATGGGTCAAAGCGTTTCCCACAAAGGGGGAAACCACCTCTACGGTGGTTAAAAAGATCATCGATGAACTAATACCAAGGTATGGACTCCCCTCTGTGATTGGGTCAGACAATGGACCAACCTTCATCTCTAAGGTAACTCAAGAGTTAATTAAAACACTGGGGACTAACTGGAAGTTACATTGTGCATACCACCCCCAGAGCTCAGGGCAAATAGAGAGAATGAATTGGACCCTTAAAGAGATCTTAACCAAATTAACCTTAGAAACTGGTGATGACTGGACAGGCCTCCTACCTTTTGCCCTATACAGGGTCAGAAATACCACATATACTCAAGGCCTAACACCTTATGAAATCATGTATGGCTGACCACCCCCTTTGCTTCCCAAGCTGCCTTCAGATGTGCTAATTGACTTGTCTGAATCCCAATTTCTTAAGTCCCTACAGGCCTTACAGATTGCACAAGACAACGTTTTCCCCTTGCTGAGGCATATTACTCAAGGCCTAACACCTTATGAAATCATGTATGGCTGACCACCCCCTTTGCTTCCCAAGCTGCCTTCAGATGTGCTAACTGACTTGTCTGAATCCCAAATTCCAAAGTCCCTACAGGCCTTACAGATTGCACAAGACATTTTCCTCTTGCTGAGGCACATCTTGGAACTGCCACCAGCCCAACGGCACGATTCAAGCCAGGAGACCTTGTTTGGGTGAGACGGCACCACAAGGAGCCCCTCAGACCTTGATGGAAGGGGCCACACATCGTGATCCTCACCACCCCCACTGCAGTTAAGGTGGTGGGTGTCTGGACCTGGATACATCACTCGCATCTAAAGCCTGCATCAGAAGATTGGTCTGACCAAGTCGACAAGAGATGGAAGGTCACACAGGTAAAAAATCCTCTCAAGCTAAAAATCTCTGCCACACCATAACCCTTGTTGCTTTTTTATTTCTTTTTATAGAGCCTGCCCTAGCTAACTCCCCCCATGGGCTCCGAAACCTCACCTGGGTAGTTAGTAGCACATCCACTGGAAAGATAGTGAACATCTCCTCCCACCTGGGACCTCCAGGCACCTGGTTCCCCAAGATTACATTCGACCTCTACAACCTGCTTGAAGGAGCTTGGGAATCGTACACCCTGTCAGGCACTGTAAATTATGCTTGCCAGCCCCCCCCCAGCCAAAAGAGGATGAAGGAGCATCGCTTCTATGTTTGCCCGGGCAACAATGGTGACCGAAGGAGTAGCTGTGGGGGCCAGGGGACTACTTCTGTGCTTCATAGAGCTGTGTGTCTACTGGATATATTAATTGGGCTGCCCCCATCACTACCAACTTGATCCAGGTAACTGCGGTCCCAGGCCTAACCCTTTGGCGAAACCCCAGATCAAGGCAATTTGAGGGACCCTGTTCCTCCTTTAGATGCAACCCTATCTCGAGCTTCACCCCGAAAGGAAAGGAACTTAAAAACCTACAAAAATGGATTGATGGGCGAACTTGGGGCCTCAGGTTATACAACACAGGAACTGATCCAGGAATATTTTTTTCAGTCTGTCTTCAGGTGGGTCCAGTCACGAGGATCCAGCTGGGGCCAGCTCAGACAGTGTTATAGCCTATAGGATGATCAACACAGGCCTTAACTATTTTTAAATCTGTCGAGAGGCCAGCTCCTAGCCAAATTGTCTGACTGGATAAAACTGCTACTTTGCCCACATCTAGATCCACACCCCCAGAAATCCAATGGGTGCAAGAGCCCTTGCAATCATCCCCTGGGCTTATGAACCTCCTGAATGCCACCTTCATTGCTTTGAATAATACTTCCCCTAACCTTACTATCCATTGCTGGTTTTACATGGACCTGAGCCCTCCCTTTTATGATGGGTTAGCTCTCCCAGGAAATTATGTTGTCACTTCTGACCCCACTGCCTGTAGAATCCCTCCACCTACAGGGAGAAGGGGACTTACCCTCACCCAAGTGTATGGAAAAGGGCTATGTGTGATCCTTCACATAAAATTGTCCCCCCTTCTTACCAACATCTATGTAACTCTGTTCAAGACACAGGGGCTACTGCACCTAACCCATATATGGTGCCCCCAACTCCACTTGGTGGGCCTGTACCTCTGGCTTAACTACATGCCTCCACTCCTCCATTTTAAGCCAGACCGGGGATTTTTGTGTACTAGTGCAGCTGGTTCTCCATCTATATTATAGAACAGACATAGAAATGGAAACCAGAGTCTCCGAAGAGTCTAGACCTCGTAGGGCCATAGGAACCACTGCAGCTGTCTTGTCTACTTAGGGTTGGGGTAACCACTGCAACTGGTCTAGGGGCTTCAGTGCTAGTCCTCCAGGATAAAAATTATCACCTTCTTAGGCCATAGGCTTAGGCAAACAATCATTAGAAACATCTATCCGCCACCTCGAAGACTCTCTATCCTCTTTAGCTGAGGTAACCTTACAAAATAGGAGAGGGCTGGATTTACTTTTTCTAGAAAAAGGAGGACTCTGTGTTGTCCTAGGGGAACAGTGCTGTTTTTATGTTAATCACTCAGGAGTTATAAAACAGTCTTTGGCTGAGGTCCATAAAAGACTTAAGAGGAAACAACTAAATCAACAAAATTGGTATGAACCCCTATTTGACTGGTCCCCATGGTTAACAACTTTGATCTCAGCAATAGTCCTCTTACTCCTATTAGCAGTCACCTGTGGCCCCTGTATTCTTAATGCCTTGCTCAAATTCATCTGAGAGCGGATATAGACAGGCCAACTGATGGTACTGCGTTCACCGTATACTCATTTAAATCTAGACCCCGAGACTTACAACAATATAGACATGGTTCCACCGCCCTAAATGCGCAGTCTAACCACTTCTTTCTGCTTCTGTAATTTGCTTGGCTTAAAGATTTAACCCTTGCCATAACTCTAGGGGGGAATGAAGAGCCAGAATGCTCTGACTCCATTTTGGCTAGCTTCTTTAGACAAGCCCAGACAAGCTCAGGCATATTGTACATGTAAAAGCCTTATAAGGTATGAACAAAAACTTCTGACTCTAAAAGATATTAGTCAGCACATT
>NW_008342927.1:72660-84307 GCF_000622305.1 Nannospalax galili
CTCCTGCCTACTATTGTTCGGGGCCAGACTCCATCTTTGGCTCATGAAGTCTGTGCCTGGCTAGCCGCCATTTGGTTGTTGTCCTTTTTTTAACTTTAAATTCTTGAATAAAGTTTTTGTATAATCTTTTTGGGTATCTGTGGGAATTATTCTCGATTCTCAAACCCTAACAATCACCAAGCACCTCAGAAAGTCAGGCAGTGAAGACTAAGTCTTAACAATATGACAGGTATGTGCCAAAGGTACCTTAGTTGTGCAGGGACCTATTTCCTTACATGGGTTTTGTCACAGATAGCAGGAGAATATTTGCATGTAAGGCAGCATTTTTGGACTGTGGCTAACAAAGTTGGTGGGTTTAGAGCATACCATTCTGAACATACTACTTTAGCATATTAGCTATTTGCATTAAAGCAGATACAATAATGGTTCTCTGTCTTTTCCTTTTTCTTCCTTAAAACAGAAGCTAAGCCTGGGTGTGGTGGCGCACGCCTGTAATCCCAGCACTCAGGAGGCAGAGGCAGGCAAATCTCTGTGAGTTCAAGGCCAGCCTGGTCTACATAATGAGTTCCAAGAAAGCGGGGGCTAAAGAGAAACCCTGTCTCAAAAAAATTTAAAAAAAAAAAAAAAAAAAAAAAACCAGAAGCTAAAGCACCAGGAGGAAGGAAAAATTCTTAACACCAGAGATGAGAAATTGAGGCTCAGAGAATTCTATTACAAACAAACCTTTTTACGTGGGTGTGGTAGAACACGCCTATAGTCCTAGCACTCAGGATGCAGAGGCAGGTGGATCTCTATGAATTCGAGGACATCCTGGTCTACAAAGAGTTTCAGGCCAGCTGGGGCTACAGGGAGACCCCGTCTCAAAAAGAAAGTTCACAGCATCCCTTGGTTCCATAGTTTGAGGCCAATCTGGTGTACATGAGATTCTGCCTCAAAAAAAAAAAAAAGTGAGAAAGAAAAACAAAAAGGAAACTATTGAAGCAGCCCCTTTCCACAGTGGCCAGCGCCCAGCCTCTTCATCTTGTCTCATTTTCACAATTGGCTTCACCCTGATACATAAGCTTCCAGCCCTAACTACAAGTCTTAATTATTGCTTAGCTCTTCATGGCCACATAAAATAACTAAGGAAAACCTGTCTGTTGTTTTCCTGCTACTCTATCTTATATCAGTTTGATTTTCAGGCCCATCCAGACTGTAAGATTGCAAAGGAGAAATCTTACTTCTACAAAATCCGTTAAGAGTTATTACCAGTTTTTTTATTCTCTAAGAGTCCTCTCATCCTGGCTGCATCTGACTGCCTACTGGTGCTGTCAGATGGCCTTTCTTGTGTGTAATCCTGGAGAGTGCTCCCTTTGAAAAGAGAGCCCTATCTCATGACCTCATTTAAATCTAATTCTTGCATTAAGGCCTCATTTCCAAATATCATCACACTGAGATTAAATTCAGCCCATATGTCATATATATATATTCACACTGTGTGTGTGTGTGTGTGTGTGTGTGTGTGTGTGTGTTTGAAAGCCCCTGATAGAACCAATAATGAGGGGATAAGGTATCATCACTCCTTTTCCTTCTGGTATTTCTTTTTGGGATGGTAAAGTAGGGAGTTAATCACTTCCCCAAGGGGAGCTTATGGAGAAGTTCGTTAGCTTCTGGCTTTCTTTTCTATTCCTGAGGCTGTATTAGTATTTGGCATTTCTCCTTACATGCGACTTTCCCCTTATGTGTAAACAGCAAAGATTCTAAGGATTTGGAAGTGAGTTGTTTTGGAGGTCAGAGCCCGTGTTAGTTTTTGACTGTCCACTAGGTGGTACTGAGAGGCCAATGGTTTACCACTTATCCTGTCCCTGCTTGTTTTCAAAGTAGCAAATATGTTTGTTCTTTTCCCTCTTTTAAAACATTTTAAAATTACATTTGTTTATTATTTACTTATTGTGGGGGGGTGCACATACTAAGATGCACATGTGGAGGTCAGAGGACAACTTGTGGGAGTCAGTTCTCTCCTTCTACCATGTGACTCTGTTTTCTTGAGGCCCAGGCTAGCTTCAAACTCACTATGTAGCTAAGGTTGGCCTTAAACTCCTGATCAACTTGTCTCCACTTCCTGAGTGCTGTAATTATAAGTAGATTTATTATACTGGATAATATTATCTATTCAGACTCCCAAGCATTTCAAGAGATGGCATCTGCATCTGTTTTCCCTCCTCAAAATTAGCCCAGATAGACAAATTGAGTAGAAGAGAAAATCTGGGATTAAAAAGAGTATATTTGTGGGGTTGGTCTGGCTATAGCGGTACACGTCTGCAATCCTAGCACTCTGGTGTCAGAGACATGTATGGAGGTCAAAGGACAACTTTTGGGAATCCTTTCTTTCTACCATATGGGTCCTGGAAATCCAATTCAGGTCACCAGCCTTAGCAGCAAGCATCTTTACCTACTGAGCCAACAGCCTCAGTTTCATACTTCTCAGGCCTGTTTTGATGCTTTTTTAGAGCACATCTAGAGTAGATTTGCTTTGGGGCTAGGTATGTGTTGGTTATCTTTCTATTTTATTTTTTTTCCCTTTTTTTCTTTTCTTGGTCTTTTTGAGACAGGGTCTCCCTGTAGCCCCAGCTGCCTGGAACTTACTATGTAGACCAGGCTAGCCTTAAACTCACAAAGATCCACCTGCCACTGCCTCCCAAACCTATCCCATCTTTCTATTTTCTATAGCAAATACCTGAGCTAATAATTAGAGAGATCAAAGTTTTATTTTGAAATGATTTTAGCAATGGGGTTGGCCCCATTGCTTTGGGCCTGTGATGGGACATCATGGCAGATGTGCATGGAGAAACAAAGTTGCTAACCTCATGGCCAGAGAGCAGAAAAGATAAGTGATAGTTGTCCCCTTATCCTTGTTAGAGCATATCCCCAATGATGTGACCCACTAGGACACACCTCATAGATTCTACCCCAGTAGTGCTAAGATGAGGACCCAAACAAGCAAAGCCCCAAAATGTGAGCATGATGGCTGTGAGGTTGGGGTAGGAGGATTCCCACAAGTTCAAGGCCAGCCAGGGCTACATGGAGAGGTCCTGTAGATGAGAACCAAACCTTTAACACATGGGCCTTTGGGATATTCTAGATCCCAATATAGCAAGATAGGAGTTCTACTTCCTAAACATGGCTGCCTGGAAGTCTGATGAAAGCTTTCAGTCTCTCCAGTCTGACTTCTTCCATTCCTGTGTTAATCTCCAATCTATTTTATAATTGCCCAGCAGTTGTTGATTTTTTTTCCACTTTCATAGATAAACTGCTTATTGCTCAACCAAATACACACAGGGTCACTATGAAAGTTTGGAGAGTTTTTTATGTAACTTTCTTCCCTCCAGTACACTCTCAGATAAAATCCACCCCCTTCAGCTCCCTCAAACTTGATCTTTGTCCTCTCAAAGCAGCACAACTACTGATCTGCTTTACTTTCTCACTCTGTTAGTCTGAGACATCCCCTGGGAAAGCAGCCACAGTAGTTGAAGGCTCACATCATTGGTTCCTTTCCTTTTTTGAAAAATTTATTTCACTGGGGCTGGAGAGATGGCTCAGTGGGTAAGAGCACTGGCTGCTCTTGCAGGACCCAGGTTCGAGTCCCAGAACCCACATGGTGGCTAACAACCATCTGTAACTCCAGTTCCAGTGGATCCGATGACCTCTTCTGACCTCCACAGGCATTGCATGACATGGGTGCACTTACATACATGCAGGCAGCACACTCATACATATAAAATAAAAATAAATGACTAAAATATTTTTAAAATACACAAAAACTTTTAGCCGGGCATGGTGGCACACACCTGTAGTCTCAGCACTTGGGAGGCAGAGGCAGGCAGATCTTTGTGAGTTCAAGGCCAGCCTGGTCTACATAGTGACTTCCAGGACAGGGAGACCTTGTCTCAAAAAGACAAAAAAATACATGAAAACTTAAAAAAATTATTTACTTTATTATTTATTTGTATACATGTATGTGTGGGAGTCAGGTAGCTTGCAGAGGGCTAGAAGAGAGTGTCAGATGTCCTGGAGCTAGAGTTACACATAGTTCTGAGTTTCCTGATGTGGATGCTGGGAAGTGAGCTCAGGTCCTCTGGAAGAACAGCAAGTGCAGTTAACTGATGAGCCATCTCTCCAGCACATTGGTTTCCTTTTCTTAAGGATGACAATCCTATGCTGCCTTTGGCTGATGTCTGCCAAATGTTGTCTGGTTTATTTTATTTTATTTTCATCTATTTATTTATTTATTTATTTATTTATTTATTTATTTATTTATTTTTTTGCGACAGGGTCTCCCTGTAGCTCCAGCTGGCCTGGAACTCTATGTTGACCAAGCTGGCTTCAGTCTCATGGAGATCTGCCTGCTTCTGCCTTACCAGTATTGGGATTAAAGATTAAAGATGTATGCCACCATGCCTGATCCATGAACATACTTTTTAAAAATGTATATATTACTTTATTTTTTTTTTTTGGTCTTTTTTTGAGACAGGGTCTCCCTGTAGCCCCAGCTGGCCTGGAACTCACTATGTAGACCAAGCTGGCCTTGAACTCACAGAAATCTGCCTGCCTCTGCCTCCCAAATATATTACTATTTTAATTTTTATGTGTGTGAGTGTATTGCCTACATGTAGGTAGGTGCACCCATGTCATATAATGCTTAAATAAGCATTGAATTTCCTGGAACTGGAGTTATGGACAGTCATTAGCTGCCATGTGGGTGCTGGGAGTTGAACCTGGGTCCTCTGAAAAAGTAACCATAGTTTGTTTTTTTTTTTTTTGGTCTTTTTGAAACAGGGTCTCCCTGTAGCCCCAGCTGACCTGGAACTCATTTTGTAGACCAGGGTGGCCTTGAACTCACAGAGATCCACCTGCCTCTGCCTCCCAAGTTCTGGAACTATAGGCATGTGCCACCATGTCCAGCAGTAACCATGTTCTTAACTACTGAACTCCCCAGGAACATACTTTTAGAAAATGTGTTTATGTGTTTATCTATGTGAGCATATGCCACATCTATGTAGATGCCTTCTGAGGCCAGAAGAGGGCACTGGATTCCTTGGATCTGGAGTTACAGGCAGTTGTAAGCCACCTGACCTGGGTGCTGGGAACCTAACTTGGGTCTTTTGGAATAGAAGCAAGTACTCTTAACAGCTCATATCTCTCTGTCCCCTGAACTTAAACTTTTTTAAATTTTGGTTTCTGGCCGGGTGTGGTGGTGCATGCCTTTAATCCCAGCACTTGGGAGGCAGAGGCAGGAGGATCCTTGTGAGTTCAAGGCCAGCCTGGTCTACATAGTGAGTTCAGGTCAGCTGGGACTACAGGGAGACCCTGTCTGAAAAAAACAAAAAAAAAGTTTGGTTTATGTTTATATCAAAAATTAAAAGTAAAACATCAGAACTGGAGAGATGGCTCAGCAATTAAGAGCACTGGCTGCTCTTGCAGAGGACCCAGATTCAATTCCCAGTACCTACTTGATGAATAACAACCATCCATAAATCCAGTTCCAGGGGATCTGACACCTTCACCTGATCTCTGTGGGCATTGCATGATAGGGGTACACTTACACACATGCAGGTAATACACTCATACATGTAAAATAAAAATAATAAATAAAATATATTTAGAAAAAAGAAAAGTAGGGCCAGGTGTGGTGGCTCACACATTTAATCCCAGCACTTGGGAGGCAGAGGCAGGCGGTTCTCAGTGAGTTCAAGGCCAGCCTGGTCTACAACAGTGAGTTCCAGGCCAGCTGGGACTACAAGGAGACCCTGTCTCAAAAAAAAAAAAAAAAAGAAAAAAAAAAGAAAAGTAAAACAGCAATGGAATTCACTTTATAATTGTGTTGTTAAAAAGAGAGTAAGGGCCTGGGTGTGGTCATTCTTAGTTACATATAGGTTGTGGGTCATTCTGGGCTCCATGAGACCCTATCTGAGGGAGGGTCTTGAGGGTTGCTTCTTAGCCTTTTGGCTAAGATCAAGAATATAGAGAAAGTTGGTAGGTATCAGGCAGGGAAATGGGCACACTCATGTAAAGAAGCTTTTGGCCAAAGTATTCACAATGGCCAAGTTGTGGAATCAGTCTAGGTGTCTCTCAATTGTGAGTTGATAAAGAAAATGAGGGTTATATACCAGGGAGTATTATTCAGCCATAAAGAAGAATGAAATCATGACATTTGCAGGAAAATAGATGGAACAGAATAAGCCAAGGCACAGAAAGACAAGTTTTCTCTCACATATAGAATCTAGATTAAAAAAGAAGAGAGAAGGAGGAAGAGGAAGAGGAGGAGGAGGAAGAGGAGGAGGAGGAGGAGGGCTGGAGAGATGGCTCAGCGGTTAAGAACACTGTTCTTGTAGAAGACCCAGGTTCAAATCCCAGCACCCAAATGGCAGCTAACAAATGTCCATAACTCCAGTTCCACGGGATCTGACAGTCTCTTCTGTCCTCTGAGGGCATTGCATGACACAGGTGCACTTACCTACATGCAGGCAATATGCACATACACATAAAATAGAAATAATAAATAAAGTATTTTTTTTAAAAAGTAAAAGGGGGTCAATGAGACAACTCAGCAAGTAAGGGTGCTTGCTGCCAAACCTGATGACCAGAATTCAATCCTGGGTCCCATATGGTGCTGAGAGAGAATGGATTCCTGCAGGTTGTCCTCTGACCTCCATATGTGCACTATGGCACTTGTGTGCCCATACTAAGATAGACAGATAGATAGATAGATAGATGATAGATGAGAGATAGATAGATGAGATAGATAGATAGATGATAGATGATTGATAAACAGATAGATGAATGATGATAGATAGATAGATGATAGATGATTGATAAACAGATAGATGAATGATGATAGATAGATAGATGATAGATGATTGATAAACAGATAGATGAATGATGATAGATAGATAGATGATAGATGATTGATAAACAGATAGATGAATGATGATAGATAGATGATAGATAAAAATTTTAAAGAGTAGAGAGAGGAGTATTTGGAAAGAGGAAAGAGACCAGCAGGGGTGGGAAGGGGTGCCAAGAGAAGGAAATGGAGGGGTAAATATCATTGAAGTGTGTTATGTATGTGTATGAAAATGTCATAGTGAAACACATTATTTTGTACAATTAATATTCTCTAGTAGAAAAATATTCCTAACAGTAAAAACAAAAACAAAAAATCAAGAAGCCTATACCCAAAAAGTAGGAAGAACTCAGGTATTCATCAATCGACGACTAGTTAAATAAAATATAGTGTATGCATTAGATGGAACAGTGACTGTAAGCCATGACAATGAATATATAGAGAACATTCTACTAATTCTTTTTTCAGTGCTGAGGATCAAATCGAGGGCCTTGTTCATGCTAGGTTAAGACCTCTACTACTGAGCTATACCCCAAGATCCCAAGTTTTCTTTTTAGACAATGTAGCCCAGGCTGATGTTTTTGAAAAATATTTTATTATTTTTATTTTTTATGTGTATGAGTTTATTGCTTGCATGTAGGTAGGTAGGTGAATGTCATGCAATGCCCGAGGAAGTCAGAAACGGGCATCAGATCCCCTGGAACTGGAATTATGGATGGTCATTAGCCACCTTGTGGGTGTTGGGAATCGAACCTGAGTTCTCTGCAAGAGCAGTCAATGCTCTTAACCTCTGAGCCACCTCTCCAGCCACCTCTCCTTTCTTTTTAAAGACAGGGTTTTGCTATGTAGCCCAGGCAATACTTGAACTCACCACGATCTTCCTACCTCAGCCACAGGAGTGCTGGAATTACAGATATGATCTACCGTGCCCTTTTTTTTTTGTTGTTGTTTTTTGGTTTGGTGTTTTCAAGGCAGGGTCTCATGTAGCCCAAACTGTCTTCAATCTCAGTATGTAGCTGAGGCTAACCTCGAGCTCCTGCTCCTCTTACCTCTGTCTCCTAACTACTAAGATTACAGGGCTACCCCTTCACACCTGGCTTTTTGTTTTTGTTTTTGTTTTGTTTTGTTTTGACAGGGTCTCAGACATAACTCTGGTCAATCTGGAACTCCCTATGTAGACTAGGCTGATTACGAAGTTTTCTTCCACTCACCTCTGCCTCCTGAATTAAAGTCATGCACCATCGCATGCCTTTTAGTTTCTTTAAAAAAAAAAAAGAGACAAAACAAAACAAAAACAAAGAATATAATTTTAATATCTAAATGTAGGCCACTAATAAAATATATCATAGATTGTTATATAACCATTAAAAAAAAAACTATGTTGTGGGGTTGGAGAGATGGCTCATTGGTTAAGAGCACTGGCTACTCTTGTAGAGGCCCCAGGTTCTGTTCCCAGCACTACACGGCAGCTAACAACTGTCTGTGATTCCAGTTCCAGGAAATCTGAGGCCCCTCTTTTGGCCTTTCTGGGCATTGCATGAGTGTGGTGGACTTGATGCAGGCAAAACACTCATACACATAAAATAAAAATAATTTTTAAAAACAATGCTGTAAAACATTTAATTACCGAGAAACCCAATGGGAACTATAAGTGTTAGTAGAGGTTATGTCAGAGTAGTAGAATCACAGATGACTTCTATAATGACTTTTTGAAGTGCTGGAGATTAGACTGAGTTTCATACATGTTCACCAGCACTCTACTACTGGGATACCCCATTGGGCGTGTGCCACCGCATCCAGCTGTTTGCTTAAATTTTTGACATTCTAAATTTATTACCATAAACATGCATTTTACTTATTTATTTAAAGTTTTTAAAAAATATTTATTATTTTAATTTTAATTTAATTTAATTAATTAATTAATTAATTTGGTCTTTTTTTTTTTTGAGACAGGGTCTTGTTGTAGCCCAAGCTGTCCTGGAACTCACTATGTAGACCGGGCTGGCCTTGAACTCGCAGAGATCCACCTGCCTCTGCCTCCTGAGTGCTGGGATTAAAGGTGTGCACCACTATACCTGGCTATTATTTTTATTTTTATGTGTATGAGTGTATTGCCTGCATCTATGTGAGTGCACCCGTAGCGTGAGATGCCGCCAAAGTCAGAAGAGGGCTTCGGATTCCCCTGGAACTGGAGTTAAGGACAGTTTGTAGCCGCCATGTGAGTGTTGGGAATCAAACCCATCCTCTGCAAGAGCAGTCAGTGCTCTTAACCACTGAGCCATCTCTCCAGCCCCTATTTAAAGTTTTTTAGGATCCAGAGGATCACAGTTTCCAGACCAGCTTTGGCTATGTAGCAAATTTGAAGCCAGCTTGGGGTATATGAGTCCCTGTCCCACACTGCTCCCCCCACTCAAAAAACAACACAACAAACCCCACAACTTTATAAAGTACAACAGAGAGCCTGGTATAGTAGCACATGCCTTTAATCATAGCTCTAGGGAGGTAGAGACAGGCAAATCTCTGTGAGTTTGAGGCCAGCCTACATTGTGAGTTCCAGGCCAGCAAGGACTATATAGTGAGACCCTGACTCAAAAACAAACAAAAAAGTACAAAAGAGGTTGTTTTAAAATTGTTTCTCCTTTAGAGCCTGCTTTATTTCAAAACTCAGAATCTTTGAGCTGAAATTTTCCTTCTCTAAATGTAGTAACTTCGTACCTCTCATATTTGGTGCGAGGGAGACAATGCAGTTTAAGAGAGGGTCTCATATACTCCAGGCTGTCTTCAGACTTGCCAGGTAGCCAAGGTTGGCCTTGAACCCCAGTCAGTTTTTCACTTCCACCATGTAAGTCCCCCCCATGTCTTCAAGCGTGGTGGCAAGTACTTCACAGCCTGCTGAATCATCTTACCAGCCCAGCTTTTTTCTTAAAGGTAATTTATGAAGCTGGTTTACTTCCCTTGTTTGTGAAACGATTTCACCATACTCCACTTAAATCAGGGAGTGCTTATTTCAATTCCACTGGATTAAGAGTCTGCGGCTCAGACTGGCAACTCATGGTCTAGTCTGACTCAAGGTTTTTTGGCTCAATTCTTTTCAAATTTTCTCCAAAGGCAATCATGTCATCAGCAAAAACAACTTTATTTCTTTCTTACAAATCTACCTATTTTTTATTTCCTTTATCTTACTGCTTTATCTAGGACTGCTGCTAGTATGATGTTGAAAAGCAATGGTTTTTGTTTCTGACCTTAGCAAGAAAACCTTGAGGTTTTGTGTGTGTGTGTGTGTGTGTGTGTGTGTGTGTGTGTGTCTGTGTGTGTGTTGTTTATTTTTGTCTATTGTTTGTTTGTTTGTTTTGGTCTTTTTAAGATCAGGTCTCCCTGTACTCCCAGCTAGCCTGGAACTTGCTATGTGGACCAGACTGGCCTTGAACTCACAGAGATCCGCCTATCTTTGCCTCCCAGGTGCAAGGATTAAAGGCTTGCTCCACCATGCTCATCTTCTGTTCTCTTTTTATAAGGACATCATTAATCCTATTCATGAGAGGCTTCACCCTCATGACCTAATTACCTCACAAATATTGGAATTAGAGCTTTGACCAATGCAGATGGGAAGGACCCAAGTATTGATCCATTGAAACATATTATTTTGATACCTTTTAAAAATTTTTGATAGCTTGAATATTTCTCCATGTTTGTGTAAAAATTGATGTTACCCAAATCAGCTTGATTGGTATTTAAACCTTAAAATGATGAGATTATACAGAAAATAGAAAGTTTAGCACAGGTCTCAAGATCTAGGAATTAGAATATAAAAACGTCTGTAATTCTAGGGAGGTGGAAAGAGGAGGATCTAGTATTCAAGGACGGCCAGGGCTGCATAAGACTCTGTCTCAAAAAACAGAAAAAAAAATCATGGGGTACAAGTATGGCTCAGTGGTAACACACTTCTCTAGCATGTTTGATCCCTGTTCTAAAAAATGTATGGACTTTCACCCATAACAGGTACTTGGCTTGCCAGAGATCATTCTGATTCTTCAGGCCCAAGTCAAAGTGGTTGTTAATCTGCTGGAGTTAAGAGCACTGGCTACTCTTGCAGAGGACCTAGGTTCAGTTCCCAGGACCCACATGGCAGCTAACAACGACTATAACTCCAGTTCCAGGGAATCTGATGGGCTCTTCTGGCCTCCACAGGCATTGCACAACACAGGTATTGCAGGACAGGGGTGCACTTAGATACATGCAGGCAAAACACTCGTACACATAAAAATAAATTAAACCTTTTTTCTTTCTTTCTTTTTAGAAAACATATCATGGGGTTGGAGAGATTGCTCAGTGGTTAAGAGCACTCACTGGCTGTTCTTGCAGAAGACCTGGGTTCGAATCCCAGAACATACATGGCAGCTAACAATTGTCTTTAATTCCAGTTCCAGGGGATCTGACACGCTCTTCTGACCTTTACAAGCATTGCATGATGCACTTACACAGGCAGGCAATACACTCATACACATTAAATAAAAATAATTAGGTTCTTTTTTTTTGTCTTTTTTGAGGGCCTCCCTGTAGCCCCAGCTGGCCTGGAACTCACTATGTAGACCAAGCTGGCCTTGAACTCATAGAGATCTGCCTTCCTCTGCCTCCAGAGTGCTAGGACTAAAGGGATGGGCCATTACGCCCATCTATAAAATATTCTTTAAAATATTTGATTTATTATTTTTATTTTATGTTTTCAAGTGTATTGCCTGCATGTATGTGAGTGCACCCATGTCA
>NW_008342927.1:84540-89096 GCF_000622305.1 Nannospalax galili
GCCTTGAACTCACAGAGATCCGCCTGCCTCTGCCTCCTGAGTGCTGGGATTAAAGGCGTGCGCCACCATGCCCAGCTTAAAATATTTTTTTTTAAAAAAGAAAAAATATTGGGCCCAGAGGTTAAGAGCACTGGCTGCTACAGAGGACCCAGGTTCAATTCCCAGCACCCACATGGCAGCTAACAACTGTCCTTAATTCCAGTTCCAGGGGATCCATGACCCTCTTCTGACCTCCACAGGCATTGTACTATATTGGTGCATTTACCTACATGCAGGCAATACATAAAATAAAAATAATAAATACAAATTTATTATTTTTATTTTATGCGTGTGTGTTGCCTGCTTTCCTTTAATAAGGCCCTGGATCCAAATGGAGTGGTTAGAAGTTAGCAGTTGAGTCAGGGCTGTCTAACTTACAGTGAGAGACTTGAGGTGAGGGACTTGCACACTTAGTATCTCAACTGGTCTGTTGTGGCTTGAGGTAAACCGTGCTTAGGCACTAAGAGGGACAAATGATCTGAAACACCCAAGCAAAGTAAATTTAGGCCCTGTCTGGAAGGGCCCTTCCAATTCCAGTTTTTTATTATTATTAGTTATTATCGTTGTTGTTGTTATTGTTATTGTTGTTGCTGTTTTGAGACAGGGACTCACTATGTAGTTACTGACTAGCCTGTAAATCACTATGTAGACCAGACTGGCTTCGAACTCACACAGATCTGCCTGTCTCTGTCTCCTGTGCTGAGATGAAAGGTGTGCACCACCACACCTAGCCACAGTCAGGAAGCAGAGAGTGATGAAGGGTATGTTTAACTCATTTTCTTCTTTTTATTCAGTCTGAGACCCCAGCCTACGGAATGGTGCAATCTGTATTTATAGTAGGTCTTTATTATTTTTATTTTATACATATGAGTGTATTGCCTGTGTGTGTGTAAGTGTATCCAAGTCGTGCAATGCCCGTAGAGGTCAGAAGACAGTGTCAGATCCCTAGGAACTGGAGATACAGATGATTGTTAGCCACCATGTGGATGCTGGGAATCAAACCCAGGTCCTCTGTAAGAGCAGTCAGTGCTCTTAGCCACTGAGTCATCTCTCCAACCCTCTTGTTTATTTATTTTATGTAAACTTGTTTGTTTATTTATGTGCCTGAGTGCATGAATGTGCACCACCTGCATGCAGGTGCCCCAGAGGCCAGACAAGGGTGTCGGATCCCCTAGAACTAGAGTTATGGATAGTTGTCAGCCACCATGTGAGTGCTGGGAACCAAACCCATGTCCTCTGCAAGAGCAGCAGGTACTCTTAACTGCTGAGCCAAGTCTTCAGTACCCCACCCTTACCCTGCCATTTCAGTTTAAAGAGGCCTGAAGAGCATAAGTAAATCCCCCAATCCTATAACCTCACTGGCTTGTCTGTCATTTTAATGTTCTGCAAAAGATATCAACATTTCTTAAAGTTTCAGGAAACAGGATCTGAAGTGACTCTGGAGACCAAGAGTATAATATAGCAGTCTGGCCACTCCTGGTCCTACAGGACTGTTTAGGTTCAGATTTAATTTTTTCTGCTTCTTCCTTTGTGTTCTCTTATCTAAACACAGGTAAGTGTCAGTCACACAGCCAGCTTGCGATGTGCATGAGTTTATACCTGAAGAAAGCAACTCATAGAAAGGTTTGCTTTGGCTCACAGTTTGAGGATGTAGTCCATCCCAGCAGGAAGTCACTGTGGCCAGAGCTGGAGGCCTGATCACACTGCATCCACAGTCAGGAAGCAGAGAGTGATAAAGGGTGTGTTTAACTCATTTTCTTCTTTTCATTTGGTCTGAGACCCCAGCCCATGGAATGGTGCCATCTATGTTTAGAGTTGGTCTTCCCATCTTAATTATTCCAGTCGAGGGACTCCTTCACAGACAAGCCCAAAATGTTGGTCTCCTAGGTAATTCTAGATCCTGTCAAGTTGACAGTAGTAAGCATCACACAGGTAGAAAGTAAGCTGAAAGCAGACAGAAGCTGAGCCAGGGAGATGGCTCAGCAGGTAAAATGCCTGCCAGACAAATAAGAAGCCTGGGGTTTGGATCCCCCAGAACTCACTTAAAAGCCTGGTTATGGCATCTGCCTATAAGCCTAGTGTGTAGAAGAAGAGACAGGGAATCCCCAGAGCAAGCTGGCAATCCAGATTAGCCGAAGTGGTGAACTCTGGGTTCATGGAGAGACCCTGCCTTAATATACAATGTGTAAAGAGACTGAGGAAGATGCCAAGCATAACCTTGGGCCTCTACACACATGCACATGCACCAACACACACATACCTATGGCTACATACATTGGAGTATGCACACAGACATGCACACATAAACATACCTACATAAGTTGTCCTCTGACACCCCCAGGTGTAGTGAGACACAGATGATACACATAAGTAAATGTAAGTTTTTTTGTTTTTTTGGTTTTTTTGGTCTTTTTTTGAGACAGGGTTTCCCTGTAGCTCCAGCTGTCCTGGAACTTACTATGTAGACCAGGCTGACCTTGAACTCACAGAGATCTGCCTGCCTCTGCCTCCCAAGTACTGGGATTAAAGGTGTGCACCACCATGCCCGGTGGTGTAAATGTAAGTTTTAAAAGTAAACGTTGGGGCTGGAGAAATGGCTCAGGGGTTAAGAGCATTGACTGCTCTTGCAGAGGACCCAGGTTCGATTCCCAGCACCCACATGGCGGCTATGAACCATCCTTAACTCCAGTTCCAGGGGAATCCAAAGCCCTCTTCTGACCTCTGAGGCATTGCACAACACGGGTGCACTCACATACATGCAGGCAATACACTCATACACATAAAAATAATAAATATTTTTTAAAAAGACAAAAGGTGACACAGTTGACACTTTGTAAAGTTTTGTCACACACATAAATTTTAAAGACCAGAGATGGGAGTGATGGTGCATGTCTACAATCCCAGTAAGTCAGATGACAGAGGCAGAAAGGACCACTCAGAATTCCAGGCCAGCCTGATGTACACAATGAATTCCAGGCCAACCAGAGATACATAGTAAGACCCTGTTTTCAAAACACTAAAACAAAACCCCAAATACCAAAACCAAACAACAACAAAAATACAGGACATGGTGGCACATACCTATAACACCAGCACTTGGGGAAGCAGGAAGACCCGGAGTTCAAGGACATCTTTAGCTACGTAGTGAGCTAAAAGCCAGCCTGGGGATACATGAGCTCCAGAAGCTTGCAGATTCTCTAGTCTCTACTTCCTATCTCCACATAGGAGCATTGGGATTACAGACCTTCTTCCATGTTTGGCTTCATGTGGGTTTGGGGGATTAGAATGCAGGTCCTCATGATTTGCCCCCCAATCCTCCAAGCTCTCTCGCAGCCCCTTAGATCTTACTATGTAGCCCATACTGGTCTTGAACTTGAGATCCTCTTGTTTTAGCCTCTTGGGTAGCACATGTCACCATATTTGGCTCTCTGTTTCATTTTACTCTCTGGCCACCATTGTTAACCTTATAGCAGAAAGTTAAGACCCTTGCAGAACATTTCTTTCCACACTTATTGACCACCATGGCTATTCTTTGTTCTGTGGCTAGTGATCAAGTGGATATCTCTCCACCTATTCCAACCCTTAGTTTCCAAAGATCTCTGAAATCCTTTTTTCTTCTTTTGGTCTTTTTGAGACAGGGTCTCTCTGTATCCCTAGCTGGCCTGGAACTGGAACTCATTATGTAGACCAGGTTGACCTTGAACTCACAGAGATCTGCCTGTCTCTGCCTCAGAGTGCTAGGATTAAAGGCATGTATCACCACGCCTCTAAAATATTTTTCTCTGTTTGCTCCTATCCTGCTGATGCCTGACTTTTGTTTTGAAAGTAGGCAGTTATGGATCCTCTCCATTTACACACACATGCACATGTACCTGCATACACAGTTTTTTGCATATGTATGTGCATGCTTGCCTGTGTGTATGTATATGTATTCATATGTATGTGGGAATGCATGTGCCAGAGGATGGTGTCTGGTGTCTTCCTTGATCACTTTCTACCTTATATATTGAAGCAGAGTCTCTCAATTAAGCCCAGAGCTCAACCAGCCGATTTGACTAGTCCAGATAGCCATCTTGCTCCAGGGATGCCCTGTCTCTGCCTCTCACGAATTGGGATTGCAGGTGGGCCACCACCCACACTCAGCATTTATGTGGCTCTGGGAATCCAGACTCTGGTCTTTATGCTTTTGTGGCAAGTGCTTTGCCCACTGAGCCACCTCCCCAGCTGTACATAGTGGATTTTTTAATGTTTTTAAAAAATTTTGTGTGTTGGGACTGGAGAGATGGCTCAGCAGTTAAGAGCACTGACTGCTCTTCCAGAGGACCCGAGTTCAATTCCCAGCACCCATATGGTGGCTACGAACCAGCCTTAACTCCAGTTCCAGGGGAATCCGAAAACCCTCTTCTGACCTCTGCTGCATTGAATGATACAGGTGCACTCACATGCATGCAGCCAAAACACTCATACACATTAAAAAAATATATATATGCCAGGAGTGGTGGTGCACACCTTTAATC
>NW_008342927.1:89165-106133 GCF_000622305.1 Nannospalax galili
AAATGTTATCACTCAAAATCTAATACTATTGATTGTATTTGGCAAGCCATATTCCCATTTCCAAAATATCCGGATAAAACCCCTCTGCTGACTTTTTTTTTTTCCAATCTCAGCTGCTTCCTCATTGCAGTCAGTGCCCCTGTCTTTTTAAGTGCATTTAGAGTAATTGTTTGTTTGCTTTTTTGTTTGTTTAAAATTTTTTTTTGGTCTTTTTGAAGCAGGGTCTCTCTGTACCCCAGCTGTCCTGGAACTCACTATGTAGACCAGGCTGGCCTTGAACTCACAGAGATCCGCCTGCCTCTGCCTCCCAAGGGCTGGGACTACAGGCGTGTGCCACCACGCCCGGCTAAATAAAATATTTTTAAAAAGTTTTATGTGTTTATATATATGTAGTTTATGTATATGAGTGTTTTACCTGCGAGTATGTTTAGTACACTTGTATCATGCAATGCCTGCAGAAATCGGAAGAGGACATCATATCTCCTGGAACTGGGGTCACACATGTTAATTGCCATGTAGGTGCTGGGAACTGAACTCAGGTCCACCAGAAGAGCAACCAGTGCTCTTAACCACTGAGCCACCTCTTCAGCCTCCTTGTATTTATTTATTATTTATTAATTAATTTAAAAAATTGCCAGGTGTGGTGGCCTACACCTTTAATCCCAGCACTTGGGAGGCAGAGGCAGGGGGATCTTTGTGAATTCAAGGCCAGCCTGGTCTACATAGTGAGTTCCAGGACAGCTGGGGCTACAAGGAGGCCCTGTCTCAAAAAGACCAAAAAAAAATTAATTATTAATCTTAAATTTTGTGTTGTTTTGTTTTTTTTTGAAACAGGGTCTCCCTGTAGCCCCAGGTGGCCTGGAACTCACTATGTAGACCAGGCTGGGCTCAACTCACAGAGGTTTTCCTGCATCTGCCTCTCACATGTTGGGATTAAAGGCCTGGGCCACCATGTCTGGCTATTTTTTATTTTAAAGTGTGTGTGTGTGTGTGTCTGTGTGTCTGTGTGTAGGTATGTGCAAATGAGTGCAGGTGCCCACAGAGTCCAAAAGAGGATGTCAAATACCCTGGCACTGGAGTTATAGGCAATTGTGAGCTGCCTGATATGGATGCTAGGAAATGAACTCAGGTTCTCTAGAAGAGTAACACATGTTCCTATCCTCTGAGTCACCTCTCCAGCCTTTGTTTTTTGTTTGTTTTTAAGGATTTATTTATTTTTATATTTTATTTATTGTTTCTATGTGTATGAGTGTATGTCCTGCATGTGTGTAAGTGCACCCATGTCATGCAATGTCCGAAGAGGTCAGAAGAAGGGATTGGAACTGAAGTTACAGACAGTTAGCCTCTTTGTGGATGCTGATAATTGAACCCAGGTCCTCTGCAAGAGTAGTCGGTGTTCTTAACCACTGAGCCCCATCTCTCCAGCCCCAAGATTTATTTTTATGTGCTTTAGAGTTTTGCCTACATGTATGTATGTGTCCACTGAGGGCATAAGATTCCTTGAAACTGGAGTTACAGACGGTTGTTAATGTCCATGTGGGTGATGGGAACTGAAACCAGGTCCTCTGTAAGGGCAGCAAGTGCTCCTAACCATGGAGCCGCCTCTCCAGTCACCCCTTTTGTTGTTGCTGTTGTTATGGTTTGTGGCACATGATCTTGCCATGTATCCTAGGCTTGCCTTGAACTCATTATGAAATTCAGACTGGCCTCAAACTTGGAGTCCTTCTGCCTCAGCCTCCCAAGTGCTGTAACTGCAGGTGTATACTACCATGCCTGGCTTGATAAGTTTTTTGTTTGATTTGATTTTTTTAAGCTGTGTAGCTGAGGATGATCTTGAACTCCTGTATCTCCTGCCTTCACCTTCCAAGTGCTGAGACTATAAAGGTATGGAATACCACATCCAACTTTGACGTGTATGTGAGAGAAGGTGGATGTATAGAGATCAGCACCCAATCTTGGGTGCTTGGGTGTCAGTCCTCAGGCACTATTCACTTTTTTTTTTTTTTTTTTTTCTTGAGACAGAGTCTCTAGCTGGCTTGGAGTTTGCCAAGTAGTCTATTGAGCTCCAAGAATTCACTTGTCTCTGCCCCTCCCCCAGTGCCGGGATTATAAACAAACATCACTGTATCTGGCTTTCTTTAAAAAAAAATTTTATTTATTTTTATTTTATGTGTATGCCTGTATTGCCTGCATGTAGGTGAGTGCACCTGTGTTGTGCAATGCCGAGGAGGTCAGAAGAGGCTGTTGGATCCCCTGGAACTGGAGTTACAGACAGTTGTTAGCTGCCATGTGAGTGCTGGGATTCAAACCCGGGTCTTCTGCAAGAACAGTCAGTGTTCTTAACCACTGAGCCATCTCTCCAGCCCCATATCTGGCTTTTTTTACATGGATTCTAGGGACTGAGCTCAGGTCCTTGTGCTTGCTAGGCAAGCACTTTACTGGCAGCTGTCTCCCCAATCCTGACAAGGGTTTTTGAGAAATGAGCAACAGGAGCTAGACAGGTGATTCACATCTGTAGTTCTAGTGCTTGGGAAACTGAGGCAGAGGATCTTGATTTCCACACAAGCCTGGGGTGCATAGTGAGACCATATCTCAATTAAGAGGAAGGAGGGAGGGAAGGAAGGGAGGGAGGGAAGGAGGGAGGGAGGGAAGGGGAAGTGGGCAAGTATACTTCCTGATTTAAAAAAAAAAAATATTCCAAGCTGGGCATGGTGGTGCACACCTTTAGTCCCAGTACTCGGGAGGCAGAGGCAGGCAGATCTCTGTGAGTTCGAGGCCAGCCTGGTCTACATAGTGAGTTCTAGGACAGCTGGGGCTACAAGGGAGACCCTGTCTCAAAAAGACAACAGAAAAAACTATTCCAAAAAATTCTTTCAGGGGCCTGGAGAGATGGCTTAGTGGTTAAGAGCCTAAATTGGCAGTGTGGCTGCTCTTGCAGAGGACACAGGTTCATGTCCTCATGGACATTAACAACCATCTGTAACTCTGGTTTCATGGAAACTTTCTGGTTTCTGTGGGTTTGCACACACATGGTGCACTTACATGCATTTGGGCAAACCACTTAAATACATAATGCAAATAACTGTTTTCTTTTCTTTTTTTCTTTTTTCTTTTTTGGCTTTTTTGAGACAGGGTCTCCCTGTAGCCCCAGCTAGCCTGGAACTCACTATGTACACCAGGCTGGCCTTGAACTGACAGAGATTCACCTGCCTCTACCTCCCGAGTGCTGGGACTAAAGGTGTTCACCACCACTCCTGGCAATTTTTTTATTTTTTAAAAAATTTTATTTATTATATTTATTTTATGTGTATGAGTGTATTGCCTGCATGTATGTAAGTGCCCCGTGTGATAGAATATATGAATTGCAGAAGAGCCACAAGCCTCAGTAGGAAAAGCCATAAATCCCTTAAATTGTCTAACTGGCCCTAAATTGGCAGTCTGGCCTTGCTCAAGCCTTATCAACTGGTCACTCCCTGGGCTGAGAGAGAGACTGTTTATGGATCCCACCTGTCTCATTTAGTGCTATAGATAACTCACCCAGCCTGTCTGAGAAAAGAGACCCTCAGGGACACCAAACCAGGGCACTAATTCAACTCCCCACAAAGTGCAGCTGTGTCTCACAACTTTTGTATAAAAACCCCCTGGTTTCTTTGTCTAGTTGTAGAAGCTTGGTTCCCGAGGACAGCCTCTATCTCTCACTGTATAGTCTTTGAATAAAGGAAGATATATTCCTTGCCTGTTGCAGGTCTGGCTCTGGTTTCTTGTCTCCTACTCCTCTGTCTTTTCATTCTCCAAAACTCTAACACTGTGTCATGCAAGGCCCTTGTAGATCAAAAGAGGGCATCAGATCCCCTGGAACTGGAGTTTATAGATGGTTGTTATCCATCATGTCGGTGCTGGAATTTGAACCAGGGCCTTCTGCAAGAGCAGTCAGTGCTCTTAAGCACTGAGCCATCTCTTAGCCCCTGAATAAATAAATTTTTCAAAAATTAAGAAAACCTTTCACAGCTGAAGGGCAGTGCTCATTCGGCCAAAACTGTTCATTTCTCAAACTCAAACTGGAACCGTGTCCCTTTACATTTTGCTTCCTTTTCCTTCCTTCCTTCCTTCCTTCCTTCCTTCCTTCCTTCCTTCCTTCCTTCCTTCCTTCCTTCCTTCCTTCCTTCTTTTTCTTTTTGTTTTTGACACAGGGTTTCAAACTCACTATGTGGCTGAAAATAGTCTGGAATTTCTGATCCTTTGGCCTTGACATCACAAGTACTGGGATTACAGGTGTGCACCACCAAACTTGGCCCCTTTAGTGCTTTAAAATCTTTTAGCTTTTGGGGGGGAAGGGGTTCTTTTTGAGACAGGGTTTCCCTGGAGCCCCAGCTGTCCTAGAACTCGGTAGGTAGACCAGGCTGTCCTTGAGCTCACAGAGATCTGCCTGCCTCTTCCTCCGGAGTGCTGGGATTAAAGGCATGGGCTATCACCCCCTGCCTAGCTCTTTTTCACTATGTGTAGGATATATTTTTACAGAATATCAGCCCCAATGCCAAATTAATGAATTAACAAGCAACAACAAAACACACTGGTGAATGCCTTCTCCCCTTGAAGTAAATTAGGAACAAAAATAAGGTAAATGACACCAGCTACATACCTCCTTCTATCTAGAGCAGTCTCCACAGCTTTCTCTGTAGTTGGGGCCTGACAGAAACTGAGCTAGGTCTTCCCGGGTCTCATCAACTATCCTCTGTGAAAGGATGTCCATGCTGGGCTCTTTCAGTTGCCAACTCCCTATCGAACAGTTTGCCAACAGAAAGGGAGCCAAACAGAGATTTTTCCAGGTCCATGACAGTCCACAACATCACGACGATAGAACTGTTTCCTGGTGTCACAGAGTGAGGACAGGAGGCCAAAGTGCTTTCCAACATAAAATCAATACAGATCAGTGCAGCTTTTGTTAACTAATGGTTGCCCTTCCCAGAGGCGCAAATCCCCGTGCTATCAGTTCCTTGTCATCCCTAAAAGTGAAGGGTAATCCTCTTCCTGCCTGCTCCAGAGCTGGCCCTCGTCCCCCTCACGCACTGGGGCACTGTGCTCCACCAGTGGAGGACCCTGCAAATTCCGGGTGGCTCATTTTCCTGAGTTGGTTAAGGGGCACTGATTTTGATATCTCTCATGCTTTGGGAAGAACTGAAGATACAGGATTTGGGTCTCACGACCCCTTAACTGAGCTGATTTGGCCAGTGCTGGAGTCAGTGCTGAAGTTTGGGGCATTATGGGAACACGATGTGCAGGCGGGTCCCTGAATCATCCCTAAGCCCCTCCCACTTCCCTGGTCACTAACCAGTTCCAGCTGTGCACAGTCCTGGCTCTTCCCATATGGCTTCTAGGAACTTATGACTAATTAAAGGAGTGTGTTTGGGAGGATAGGCTGGGGAAATACTCCTATAAACAGAGGTTTCCAGAGCAACAGCCTGGCGATCTTAAAGGGAAGGTTCCCTTTCTCCTCACCCCTCAGGGCTCCCAACGGAAAGCAGACCATAGGGTAGCCCCTCACACATTTTTATATGTCATGGTTGGGATGTGGTCAGTCTTAACTTGTTCCACATTTTAAAAATTACGTTAGACAGAGCACACATCTTTAATCCCAGCAATTGGGAGGCAGAAGCAGGTGGATCTCTGTGCAGTGAAGGCCACCTGGTCTGCATAGAGAGTTCCAGGTCAGCTGGGGCTACAGGGAGATCCTGTCTCAAAAACACCAAAAAAAAAAAAGAAAAGAAAAAAAAAGAAAAACAAGAAAATTACATTTGACAAGTGGATCTCTGTGAGATTGAGACCAGCCTGGTTTATATAGTGAATTCCAGACCAGCTGGGGCTACAGGGAGACCTTGTCTTAAAAAACCAAACAAAACAAAAAAACAGCCAGGCATGGTGGCACACGCCTTTAATCCCAGCACTTGGGAGGCAGAGGCAGGCAGATCTTTGTGAGTTTGAGGCCAGCCTGGTCTACATAGCGAGTTCCAGGACAGCTGGGGCTATAGGGAGACCCTGTCTCAAAAAGACAAAAAAAAATATATTTATTATTTATTTATTTATTTGTTTAGTATGTGTGTGGGAGGAGGTGTCCATATGCCACCACCTGCATGTGGCAGTCAGAGGACAACTTTCAGGAATCAGTTCTCTCTTTCGACTATGTGGGGCCTGGGGATTAAACTCAGTCAGGCTTAGCAGTAAGCACCTTACCTGCTGAGCCATCTGGATAGCCCTGAAACACATTTTTTTACCTCTTCAGTTCCTCAGTTTCAGATCTAAGACTTGTGATTCATGTATGTATGTATGCAGGTATGTTTGTACTGCTGGAGATTGAGCCCTGGGCCTCATACATGCTAAGCTAGTGTACCACTAATTGAGCTAGATCCCCAACTCAATTGGACTTGCCCTTTATATCCTAGGGTGACCAGCCCCTGTCAAATTCTACAGGGTAAGAGTGACTATCAGAAGGGGTGGGTATGGGATGGAGAGATGGCTCAGTGGTTAAGAGCACTGGCAGCTCTTACAGAGGCTCCAGGTTCAGTTCCCAGCACCCACATGGTGCCTAACAACCATCAGTATCTCCAGTTCCAGGGAATCCAACACCCTTTTCTGACCTCTGTGTGCATTGCATGCATGGGTGCACTTACATACATGCAGGCAATACACTTATACACACACACACACACACACACACACACACAAATATTTTTTTAAAAAAGATGGGGTGGGTAATGGCTAAAAGACTGGCTTCTCATGGGCCTGAAACTTCTGCATACTTTTGCCCTTTACCCATGCCCATGGCCCTTGGTCATTAGAAAATACTCTCAGAAGTCTCCCTGTTAGCCCGTGATACTGTTTAAAAAATGCTTCTATATAAATTTCTTCTGCCAGAGTTTGTGGAATATTTTTTTTAAAAAAGATGGGGTGGGTAATGGCTAAAAGACTGGCTTCTCATGGGCCTGAAACTTCTGCATACTTTTGCCCTTTACCCATGCCCATGGCCCTTGGTCATTAGAAAATACTCTCAGAAGTCTCCCTGTTAGCCCGTGATACTGTTTAAAAAATGCTTCTATATAAATTTCTTCTGCCAGAGTTTGTGGAAAGAGAGGAAGCTGGTTTCCAGGAAGAGAAGGAGAAAGTCAAATACCCAGGGAGTTGCTTCTCTCAGCATCAAGTTCTCTTTTTGGAACAGCTTGCCACAGTCCTAATCTTTTGTGCACATTCATGAAGCTCCCCCAGTGAGCAGTGACAAATTCAGAGGAAAACAAGAGCTGGGTCAGCCTGGTTCAGAGGTGGGGGCTGGTGGCAAGGGCGGTCATGAGGCAGTGGTAGCAGAGTGAGTCACACGGTCCTTGCACAGAGCCCTGCCTGCAGCTCCTGGCTCTAGGGGGTTTTGTTTGGGTGCCTACAGGAACTTCCTAGAAGCTACAGAGTGGTATGCAAACATCATGGCTTTGGAGGGGTGATACTGATGCTTTCTAGCTGTGTTTCTGAAGCAACTCAGTAGAGATTTATCCCTTTCAGGGAGGAGGTGATGATACCAAATGCACAGGATTGTCACAGAGATTTAAAGAAGGTAAACTATTTGGTACTCTTACTATTTTACTCTGCCCTCTCCTGGCTTTTTGGTTTCTAGAATGTGGTGCTACCTCTTAGGCCCCTCATAGCCATCGTGAGTGACATGGTGGGGGATAGAAAGAGGGAGAAAGGGCTGAGGAAGAGCCCAGCAGGGGGGCTGAGAAGTAACTGGTTCCCAAATGCCTTCATTTCCTAGGTGCCCCAGGTCTGGTGGGTGATGGCCTCTGACCCTCATTGCTCAGAGGCTGTGTATTCTTGTCTGTCATTTGGGACTTACTCACCCAATTGTTACCCTGCTGTTTGCTAGGTCATGGGATCAGCATCACTGTGGGCAAAATTAGTCAGGAGTATCCCCCACCTCGGTTTTGGAGTGTGACAGTACCCTTGCGGCCTCTCAGAGGAGTGGGGAGAGTCTCAGAAATGAGGGCCTACTGGGGACACGAGTTCAGTGCCCCTTCCCCTATCCCTGTGCTTTCCTCACTGTGTATCAGAATGATGCACAGTATGTTCCTCATTGTCATAGTGGTGAGGAACCTTGCCTGTAACCCAGCATACTGGGGAGGCACAGGATGTATTTTTAGTCAGGCATGGGGGTACATCCCTGTAATCTCAGAGTTCAAGGCCAGCTTGGTCTACATGGTAAGTTCCAGGCTGGCCAGGGCTACATAAGTGAGACCTTGTCTCAAAAAAACAAAACAAAACGATAATGATATATAAATTGTGATGCATCAATGCTGTGTGACTCCTAACTACCTAAAGAACAAAACCTCATGAAGAACAAAACTCTAAAAGTCAGTGTGGTGTCTGGAAAGAACTCGTGTTCACGAGTCAGCAGAAGAATTTAATATCTGCCAGGTCAGTTAGGAGCTCCGTGATCTTGCTCAAGCTTCCCTCTCGAGCATTCTGTTTCCGCCTATGAAAAACAGGCTGGGCTGGTAAGATGGATGGCAGGTAAAAGCACAGCCGAATGAGCCAAGTTCCATCTGGGAAACCACAGCAGAGAACAACTCCTGAACGTTGTCCTCTGACTTCCTCGTGCACACACATGTAATAATAATACAGAGTATATTGTAATGTATATAATAATAATAGAGTATAATATATTATAATAACACAGAGTAATAATAATAGAAACAACTCTCACACATTGTACTCTGACCTCCTCATGCACAGACATAGCACAGAATAATAATAATAGAAATAACTCTCACAAGTTGTGCTCTGACCTCCACATACACACACATAACACAGAATAATAATAATTGAACCAACTCTCACAAGTTGTGCTCTGATCGCCACATGCTCACCCCACACATGGCACATAAATAAATATAATTAATTAAAAAAATTAATAGCTAGGTAAACAAACAAAAACAACCCCCTAAAGCCAAGGCCATGGTTCAGTAGTCTCAGCTACTCTGGAGGCTGAAACAGAAGGTCACTGAACCCAGAAGTTCAGGACCAGCCTAAGCAGTATAACAAACCATTGGCTTTCTTTTAAAAGACTAGAATAATTCCTCCTTCACAGTAATAACAGTATAAACTAGCTCTTTCCCCCTCTCTCTCTCTCTCTCTCTCTCTCTCTCTCTCTCTCTCTCTCCTCTCTCTCTCCTTTTTGAGACAGGGTCTCATGTAGCCAATGCCTGCCTTGAATTTGTTATGTAGTTGAGGATGACCTTGACCTTCTGATCCTCCTTCCTCATACTTGCAAGTGCAAGGATTACAGAATGTGCCAACACACTTGGTTTAAGTGATGGTGGAAACTGAAATCAGGGCCTTGTGCATGCTAGGCAGGCCGTCTACCACCTGAGATATATTCCCAGTCCTAAAACATCTAGCATTTTAAGTATAAGTTTTTCTCCTTCTCCTTATATAGTATTGGCATCTTCTTTCAACCCTGGCTTCCACTCTTCCCCAGTCATTCATCTGTGAGGGTCTCCTAGGCATGGAAATGGCTTGGGGTGGGTGTTAGCAAGCCAGTGGTGAACCAAGCAGTCCCAACCCTTCTGACTTAGCACAGTTTGCTCTCATCTGTGAGGTGAACATCACAACCACTGTACCATAGAATCCATCTCTGCGTTCACCTCTCTACTGTCACTCAAACCTGTACCATCTATTTCCTTCTGTACTCTTTTACTCCCTCTGATTTTTACCAGGCTTCAAAGCCCAGCTCAGGTTGACCTTCTCGGCCAACTTCTACACAGATCCATGACCCTTAGGACAGGTCACCTACCAACTGCCCAGCATCCAGGTTCTGCTTTTCAGGTGCTTAGGTCTGCCTCAGACTGTCTGAGCTCTCTGAGGGCAGTCCTCGGCCCTTTTTACACTTTTGCCGCCCCTCTCTCTTTCTAGGTTTATTAAATGCTTGGCATAAACACTTTTTAGTAAAGCAGACATAAGTAGGCTTCAAGAGCATTTAAATTCCTAACTTGGAATGGGTGTGGTGGTACATATCTATAATTTCGGCACTTGTATCTTTTTTTTTTTTTTTTTTTTTTTTTTTTTTTTTTTTGTCTTTTTGAGACAGGGTCTCCTTGTAGCCCCAGCTGTCCTGGAACTCACTATGTAGACCAGGCTGGCCTTGAACTCATAAAGATCTAACTGCCTCTTGCCTCCTGAGTGCTGGGACTAAAGGCGTGTGCCACCACACCTAGCTCAGCACTTGTATCTTTTTAAGACATAGTCTCATGGAGCCCAAGCTGACCTCCAGCTTGATATGTAGTTAAGGATGACCTTCAATTTCTGATCCTCCAGCCTCTACTTCTCGAGTGTTGGGGTTCCATCCTAGTGCTTCCTGTGTACTAGGTGAGCAATCTACCAACTGAGCTACCTCCCTACCCCTACAACACAGATTAAAAAAAATATTTTGTTCATTATTTTATTTTATGTGTATGAGTGTATTGCCTGCATGTATGTAAGTGCACCCATGTTGGGCATTGACCATGGAGGTCAGAAGAGGGTGCTGGATCCGCTGGAACTGGAGTCATGAGCACTTGTTAGCCGCCATGTGGGTGCTGGGAATCAAACCTGGGTCCTCTGTAAGAGCACGAGTGCTTCTGACTGCTGAGCCATCTCTTCAGTCCCTAGAGGACAGATTTATTGTTTTTATTTTCTATGTATGAGTATTTGCCTGCTGTATATATGTATGCTACATGCATGCTTGGTGCCTGCAATGACCTAACCTTGAGTCAAAATCAAATGTGCAATGAATCTGAAGTGCTCTGGCAGTACTCGCTGATGCTGCTTTGTGAGACTTCACTGTAGCCTTGGTTCTGAACACACAACATGCACTTTTCACTGTGCATGCCATCAAACCATACAGTGCCAGTAATGGTGCCAGTGAATGTTGCCTCAAACAGCTCACCTCAGACTTGAGATTATTATGTTATGAATTGCAGTGCTTTGATCATTCCTACGAAATCTCTGCTCTTATAGAAACATAGTGGTTTAATTACGGAAAGCAAAGACTTCTAATATTTTTCTATTATCATTCCTTAGCATGAATGAAATAAGTATGTCTTTGGATTGTATTTTTAGAATGCTTTATTTTAAAAGTTGCTGTTTGCTGGGGTTGGAGAGATGTCTTAGTGGTTAACAACACTTGATATTCTTCCAGAGGACCCAGATTCAATTTCCAGCACTTACATGGTGGCTAACAACTGTCTGTAACTTTAGTTCCAGGGATCCGACACCCTCTTCTGACCCCTGAGGGGATTGCATGACACAGGTGCACTTACATATATGCAGGTGACACACTCATACAGATAAAAATAATAAATAAAATATTCTAAAAGTTGCTGTTTGAGGCTTAGGAATGATGCACATGTCTGTAAGTAGAGGCAGGAGAATCAGGGGTTCAAGGTCAGCTTGGGCTATACAGTAAGTTCCAAGCCGGTCTGGGCTACATGAAATGCTGTCTCAAAAAACAAAAGCTATCCAGGCATAATAACATATGCCTTTAGTCTCAGCACCATGAGAGAGGCAGAGACAGGTGGATCTCTGTGAGTTTTGAATCCAGTCTGGTCTACATAGTGAGTTTCAGGCCAGCCAGACCTTGTCTCAAACAAACAAACAAAAAAGAATTAATTAAATTTAAAAGTACTAAATTGAGATAAAAGTTGCTGTTTGTTTTTCTAATGCGTTTAATTAAGTCGATTAAATTTTGGCTTGGGATTGTTACAGAGTTTGAGACCACTGGGAAAAGACCACCAGACCCAATTCATATTTTATTAAAAATTTTTTTTTTTGTCTTTTTGAGACAGGGTTTCCCTGTAGCCCCACCTGGCCTGAACTTGCTGTGTAGACCAGGCTGGCCTTGAATTCAGAGATATGGCTGCCTTTGCCTCCCGAGTGCTGGGATTAAAGGCATGAGCCACCACACCCGGCATCCAATTAAGATTTTTTTTTTGAAACAGGGTCTCCCTGTAGCCCCAGCTGTCCTGGAACTCACTATGTAGACCAGGCTGGCCTTGAACTCACAGAGATCCGCCTGCTTCTGCCTCTCAAGTGCTGGGACTAAAGGTGTACGCCACCATGCCTGGCCCAATTCAGATTTTAATTAGCCAAATTTATTTGCTGTTGCAAGACTGACCTTCTCCAGAGGCCAGATAAGGGACTGCAGTAAAGTGGTGAGAGAAAGGAGTTTTTTAAAGGCAAAAACCACAAGCTGCTTCATTCCTGTGGTATTGGCAGTTGCAAGGACAGTGAGGTCACACTGTCCCTTAAATGCAGCAATAAGCAAGTTTACAGAAGCCCAGACAAGAGTTGTTAGTCATTTTCTTAACTGATGTATAGAGACAGTAGGGGCTTTCTGATTCTTGTTATTTTAGCGTATTACCAAGGAAGACAGGATTTGTTTAGGCTATTTTCCCTTGGGTGGGCAAGAAACATAGCTGCAATGTATGGGCGGCAATATTCCTTTCTGTGGTCAGCTGTTTCTGAAAACAAACAAACGAACTTCTGGGGGAAAGTGAGTTACTGGAACTAAGTTCAGACCTTGAGTTAGCTGCCTTTCTGATTTTAAGTCTAAGGTGATTAACTTTGTACAAAATGGAGTTGCTCCAGTCATTATAGGATTAGGACAGAATTTCTAAAAATTTCTGAAAGGACTTTAAACATATTTTGTCATTTTGTACTATGTTATGCAAAGTGGTATTCTCAATATTGGCCATTATAAAGTCAAAATATTGATCAAAGGGTTGGCTGTGGCTTAGTTAGTAGAGTGCTTACCTAGCATGCATTAAGTCCTGGGTTCAATCCCTAGCACCCATAAACTGGTGTGGTGGTGAATCTTGTAGTACCAGCTTTTGGGAAGTAGAGGCAGGAGGAGCAGGAGTTCAAGGTCATCCTCACATACATAGTGAGTTCAAAGTTAGTCTGAGGTTCCTGAGACCCTGCCTGTTTCAAAAGCAAATAAACAAACAAAAGCAAAACAAAAACAACATAAAGAGGGGGCTGGAGAGATGGCTCAGTGGTGAAGACCACAGTTAATCTTGCCGAGGACCTGGGTTCCATGTCTAGTACCCATGTGGCAGCTAACAACAGACTGTAACTCCAGTTCCAGGGGTTCTGATGCCCTCCTCTGGCCTCTGAAGGCATTGGTGTACTTACATACAAGCAAGCAAAACACTTAGACACATAAAATAATTATAAATAATACATAAAATTTAAAAACACATAAAAAGAAAATCCATCAACTCTGAAGATGACTGAAGATGCTCTTCCTCTTGTAGTATCAAATATTCAGCCAAGATTTAATTCTTTTTGTAAAAGTTTTCATTAGAGCTGGGTGTGGTGGCATACACCTTTACTCCCAGCACTCAGGAAGCAGATATAGGTGGATCTCTGCGAGATCAAGGCCAGACTGGTCTATATAGTGAGTTTCAGGCAAGCTGAGGCCACAGGGAGACCCTGTCTCAAAAAGACCAAAAAATTTTTTTTCATTAGGACCATTCGTATATATGTGTGTGTGTGTGTGTGTGCATGCATTTGTGGAAGCCAGAGATTGATATGGGTGTCAAGCTCCACCTTTATTAGTATTTTTTATTGTTGTTTTGTGCTTTTTGAGACAGGATCTCCCTGTAGCCCCAGCTAGCCTGGAGCTCATTATGGAAACTAAATTGGCCTCAATCTCACAGAGATCCACCCGCCTCTGCTTCCTGAGTGCCAAGATTAAAGGCGTGTGTCACCACACCCAGTTCTACCTTTTTTTTTCTACTTATATTTTATTTTTTTAATTTATTTTATTTTTTTATGTGTATGAGTGTTATGCCTGCATGTATATAAGTGCACCCATGTCAGAAGAGGGCATCGGATCCCCTGGAACTGGAGTTATGGACAGTTGTTAACTGCCATTTGGGTGCTAGGATTTGAACCTCGGTCTTCTGCAAGAACAGTCAGTGTTCTTAACCTCTGAGCCATCTCTCTAGCCCTTATAGTTTATTTATTTTATATGAGTGCTTGTGTAGGGGTGTAGTGTACATGCTACGGTACATATGTGAAAGTTAGAGGACAGTTTGCAGGAATCAGTTCTCTCCTTTCACCTTGTGGATCCTGGGACTTGAACTTCATGTGGTAGGTTTGTCAGTAAACACCTTTACTCACTGAGCCATCTTGCTGACACTCTACCTTTTTAATTTTATTTTAAAATATTTTATTTCTTATTTTTATTTTATGTGTATGAGTGTATTGCCTGTGTGTATGTGAGTACACCCGTGTCATGCAATACCTCAGAGATGAGAAGAGGGCTTTGGATTCCCCTGGAACTGGAGTTAAGGATGGTTTGTAGCTGCCATGTGGGTGCTGGGAATTGAACCTGGATCTTCTGCAAGAGCAGTCAGTGCTCTTAACTGCTGAGCCATCTCTCCAGCCCAATATTTTATTTTATTTTTTTGAGACAGGGTCTCTCTATGTAGCTCTGGCTGGCCTGGAACTCTCTATATAGACAAGGCTGGCCTTGAACTCACAGAAATTATCCTGTCTATGCCTCCCAGGTGCTGGGGTTAAAGGCATGCATCACCATACTTGGCCCTTTCGTATTTTTTTTTTAATTCGTGTGTGTGTGTGTGTGTGTGTGTGTGTGTGTGTGTGTGTGCCACATGTGTATGTGAGTGCCTGAGAGTGTGGTGTGAGTCCTGGGAACAGAACTCAGGTCCCTTGCAAGAGCAAAAAGTGGTAGAAAAAATTTTCTCCGGCAAAAAGGGTCCCAAATAGAAAAAAGTTTAAGAAGCCTTTATGTAAGAGTTCGAGACCAGCGTGGGCTATAAAGCTAGATTCTGCCTCAAAATAAATAAATTCCCAACTTGACCCCTTGTCTTGAAAGCCATGCTGCTTCTGCTCTCTCCTACCTCTTTCCTAGTACTCATTTGTCCTAGTCAAGTGAATATGTGAAGGGGAGGGATCTGCTGCCCTCGGTCCCTGGAGGGCAGAACTGTCATCTCTAGGAGGCAGCTCTGGTGCTATGGCTGGCCTGTCTCCCAGAAGGTCAGAAGGTTTACTCCAGGCCAGTACAGAAAGTCTTCTGGTTTCCAGCAGAGGGCTCTGGGGGAGAGGGGCTTTTTTGGCTTCTGCTCTTTGGAAGGGCAGGAGTTAATAGTGAGTTGCAACATATCTCTGGGCTGAGTCACCTCCCATTCTCCTCTGTTGAAGGTTTATAAAGAGGACCAGAGGCTGACATTGGAAAGACCTGGAGGTAAGAGCTCCCTGTCCAGCCCTGCTCCTCCAGAGTCCCAGAAGCCTCAGGTCAGAGGGCACAGCCAGCCTCTGGAGCTCCTGCCTGGTGGGACCATGAACTGGCAGTATCTGTGGTTGGGCTTCTTTCTTCCCATGACAGTCTCAGGCCGGGTTCTGAGACGTGAAGAGAAGGAGGCAGTCATGGTGAGTCCCCTGAGCAAGAAGGGCCCAGGCCATGGGAATGACAGGGGCTCTCATGCCATCTAAGCCTCTCTCCGCCCTTCAACCTTCCTGCCTTTCCCTTCTTTACTCAATGTCTACCCTGCCCACCCTGTACTCTTTCCTTCTTCCACCTGAGGCCCTTCTTTCAGTCAGTTCGCTTTCAGTCCTTCCATATCTGCTTCCCTCTCCCCTGATGGTCCTGTTAACTCACTTGGAAGCCTTACCTTAAGACTTACCCTCTTTCGACCTCTATGTCATTATAGGATTACCTGTTGCAGTATGGGTATCTACAGAAACCTCTAGAGGGAGCTGATAACTTCAGGCTAGAAGATATCACTGAGGCTCTGAGGTGAGAGGTCACAAGGTACATGCTTTTATTGCTGAAGTCTCCAGGACCTTCCTCTCCCCAGACCCACCTCTGCGTGGCCATGTTTCAAACAGATACCCCTCCCCAAAAATTATCATTGATTTTTTTTTTGTCATTCTTGAGACAGGGTCTCCTTGTAGCCCCAGCTGCCCTGGAACTCACTATGTAGACCAGGCTGGCCTTGAACTCACAGAGCTCCACCTGCCTCTGCCTCCCACTGCTGGGATTAAAGGCATGTGCTACCACGCCTGGTTTATCATTAATTTTTAAAATGTGGGTCTCACACTGTAGCTCAGGCTGCCCTGGAACTCCTGGTATTCTTCCTGCCTCAGCTTCCCCAATACTGGGATCATAGGTGTGAACCACCATGTCCAGCTCGAATCCTTGTGTTTAAGAATTTTAAAAATGTATTATTCTTTGGCAACTTCATACATGTATATGGTGAATGTGGTCAGTTTTCACCCATCCTCATAACCCTCTTATTCCTCTCTCCCTCCCCTGCCAAATGATTTCCCCTATTTTCTTTGTGATCCACTGAGTTTAACTTGAGTTGCTTTGATTACCCTTTTTATTACATTTATTTATTTATGTGTATGTGTGAGGGTGTTTGTGTGTATGCATGTTATAGCATGTGTGTGGAGATGAGAGGACAACTTGCAGGAGTCAGTTCTCTCCTTAACCATGTGGGTCCTAGGAACTGAGTTCAGGAGGTCAGCCTTGGCAGGAAGCACCTTTACCCACTGAAACATCTCAGAGCCAGGCGTGGTGATGCACGCCTTTAATCCCAGCACTCAGGAGGCAGAGGCAGGTGGATCTCTGTGAGTTCAAGGCCAGCCTGGTCTACATAGTGAGTTCCCTGTAGCTGGAGCTACAGGGAAACCCTGTCTCAAAAAAGACCCAAAAAAAAAAAAAATCTTATGGGGGCTGGAGAAATGGCTCAGTGGTTAAGAACACTGGTTGTTCTTGCAGAAGACTGGGGTTTGAATCCCAGCACCTATATGGCAGCTAAAACTGTCCATAACTCCAGTCCCAGGGGATCCAGCAGCCTCTTCTCTCCTTCTTGGGCACTGCACGACACAGGTGCACTTACATACATGCAGGCAATACATGCA
>NW_008342927.1:106199-110834 GCF_000622305.1 Nannospalax galili
AAAATAACATCTCACATAGCCCAGGCTAATCTTGAACTTGCTATGCAGTGAGGATGACCTTGAGCTCCTGATCCTCTTGCCTCAGCCTTCTGAGTGTTGGGATTACAGGTATGAGCTCCCATGCTCACCCAGTCATTCCTTGTCTTAAAAACAAAACAAAACAAACCAGAAGGGGTAAAAAAAAAATCAAACAGCTGGGCATGGTGGGTCATATCTTTAATTCCACCACTCAGGAGGCTGAGACAGAAGGACTGTTGTGAATTTAAGGCCAGTCTGGGCTACACAGTAAGTTTGAGGTCAGCCTAGGCTACAGAGTAAGACCCTGACTGAAAAAAAACAAGGCATAACCAATGGATCTGCAGAGATCCAGGGCACTACCTTAGAGGCTCCACCCCACTCCCTGTCTTTATATTTAAAATACTGATATTTACTCATAGCTCACACAAGGTACTGAAGGTATAAAATTATGGATTGAGTTGGTATAACATTGCCTTTTGTGGACATTTAATTCAGCATTTAGTTACTCATATTTTGGTGTTTTTTTTTTTTTTTTTTGCATTGTTTTTCTTTATGCTCTTAGAAATGATCATGTCATTTGAAACGCCCACAGGCACTATAACAGGCCATTGGTGGAAGAAGCTGCCCCAGAGCAGGCTGGGAGGTTGCCCAGCAGGCAGAGGGGGCGGACCGTTAGGTGGCAGCTCAGCAGCAGAAGGCTAGAAAGGTAGGAGAGAAAGGCCACGGCTGAGGGCAGTCTTCCTCAAAAGATTCTGAAAATGAAGAGATGGAGTTGGAGTGTTAGCATTTCTACGAACCAGAAGAGGAAGCCCCGTTGTGAGGCCTGGAGCTTGGAGTGTTCGCTTCTGCTTCCAAGATGTTGTGCCATTCATGGTCACTGCTTGGGCAGCTGGAAGCCAAACATCTGTCCTCAGTTCCCAGTCCTTCCTGAGTCACCTGCGCTCATGGACCCATCACCCTTCGTGTTTCTAGAGCTTTTCAGGAAGCATCTGAGCTGCCAATCTCAGGTTGGATGGATGATGCCACAAAGGCCCGCATGAGGCAGCCTCGCTGTGGTCTTGAGGACCCCTTCAACCAGAAGACTCTTAAATACCTGCTCCTGGGTAAGGACTGAACCTGGGGAAGGGAGACAGGAGAGGATGGTGTGCACCTCTGGAGTGTGGGTGGCATTGGGACAGCCTGGACCATCTTAGTGGTGAATATTTGATTACTACCTGCTAAGAAATGCTGTGAGCACCCACACCCAGGGCAGCTCTCTGGGTTGGCAGAGGATCCATGTTTCTAATCTGTTTTCTGGTCTGTTAACCAGGCCGCTGGAGAAAGAAGCACCTGACCTTCCAAATCTTGAACCTGCCCTCCACCCTCCCGCCTTACACAGCCCGGGCAGCCCTGCTTCAAGCCTTCAAGTACTGGAGCAGTGTGGCCCCTCTGACCTTCCAGGAGGTGCAAGATGGCAGGGCTGACATCCGCCTCTCTTTCCATGGCCGCCAAAGCCCATATTGTTCCAACACCTTTGATGGGCCTGGTAGGCACCAGTTCCCAGCTCTCAACTTAGAGACCCCAGAGACAAACAGTCTCTACTTGAGCTAGCCTTAATGTTCAGGATGCTAATTCTGTCTACTGTCCCCTGTACTCTGACCTCCTAATATCCCCTACTGGAGTAATTGATCACTTAACTGGGCCCTTACTAAGTCTCTTTTTTGACTCTTATGCCTGAATCTCAGACCTCACCTGAGAAGGGGCTGGGTCAGAGGAGAGAGTGGCTAGGGAGGGGAAGATTTTGTGATAGACTCCATGAGATAACTGAGTGATGACAGGGACACTGAAAGAAGCCTGTCAGTCAGGCATGGTGGCACACACCTGCAGTCCCACTTAGAGGTGGAGGGAGGAAGGTCAGGAGTCTAAGGCCATCCTCAGTTACACAAGGAGTTAGAGGCCAGCCTGGGATATCTGACAGTCTATCTCAAAAAATCAGAAAGAAAAGAAAAACCATCAAAAGAGAAGAAAGAAAGAAAGAAATAGAAAAAGAGAAAGAAAAGAAGATTCAGGAAGTAATGTCTATTCCTGGGATTCAGGAAGTAATGTCTATACCAGGCCGCTGGAGAAAGAAGCACCTGACCTTCCTAATCTTGAACCTGCCCTCCACCCTCCCGCCTTACACAGCCCGGGCAGCCCTGCTTCAAGCCTTCAAGTACTGGAGCAGTGTGGCCCCTCTGACCTTCCAGGAGGTGCAAGATGGCAGGGCTGACATCCGCCTCTCTTTCCATGGCCGCCAAAGCCCATGTTTTATTTTTTAAAATATTTATTATTTTTATTCATTTATTTTTAATATTTTATTTATTATTTTTATTTTATGTGTATGACTGTATTGCCTGTATGTATGTGAGTGCACCTATGGTGTGCAATGCCGTGGAAGTCAGAAGAGAGCTCCAGATTCCCCTGGAACTGGAGTTAAGGATGGTTCGTAGCTGCCATGTGGGTGCTGGAAATCAAACCCGGGTCCTCTGCAAGAGCAGTCAGTGCTCTTAACCACTGAGCCATCTCTCCAGTTTATTTTTATGTGTACAACTGTTTTGCCTGGAAGTATGTAAGTGCACAGGTATCACACAATGCTTGCAGAGGCCAGAAGAGGGCATAGGATCACCTGGAACTGGAGTTAAGGATGGTTGTTAGCCATCATATGGGTGCCAGGAATTGAACCTGGGTCCTTTGCAAGAGCAGCCAGGGCTCTTAACCACTGAGCCATTTCTCCAGACCCTTGTGTTTGTTTTTGAGACAGTGTCTTCCTATAGTCCCAACTGGCCTGGATCTCACAGAGATCTGCCTGCTTCGGTCTCCCAAGTGCTGGGATTAAAGGTTGCACCACCACACCTGGCACTTATCTGGGGAAGTTTTAAGGGGATGAAGTAATTTCAATTTTTTAATATATATTTTTATTTTTTTTGTGTGTGTTTTTTTGAGACAGGGTCTTCCCTGTAACCCCAGCGTGGCCGGAACTTGCTATGTAGACCAGGCTGGCCTCGATCTTAGAGAGATCTGCCTGCCTTTGCCTTCTGAGCACTGGGATTAAGGGCCTGTGCCATCATGCCTAGCCTGGTCTTTTTTTAGACAGCATCTTATGTAGCCCAGGCTGACCTCAAACTCATTATGAATTGGAGACTAATCTTGAACTCCTGATTCTCTTGCCTCCCCCTTCCAAGTGCTTGGCAGTAACTTGAATTTATAGCAGATCCAGTATACTCCAGCAGTGTGGGCTCTGACCTTCCTGCTCACCTTTGCCTTTGTCTAGGAAGAGTCCTGGCCCATGCTGACATCCCAGAGCTGGGCAGTATACACTTTGATGAAGATGAACTCTGGACTGAAGGGACCTACTGGGGGGTGAACCTGCGCATCATAGCTGCCCATGAAGTGGGCCATGCCCTGGGACTTGGACACTCCCGCTATACCCAGGCACTCATGGCTCCTGTCTACGCTGGCTACCGGCCCTACTTCAAGCTGCACCCAGATGATGTGGCAGGGATCCAGTCTCTCTATGGTCAGTCTCTTCCCCTCGTGAGCCTGAAAGTCAATCTGACTGCCATCTCTTTTAGGCTTGAAGAGACAGGACTAGCCTCCATGGAGTGAAACTGCTTGGTTTCTTTCTTTTCAAGCTCTTCCCAGTTCTTGAAGTTATTCATCTTCAAAAACTTTCTATTTCTGACTCTTTCATGCTAACCTTCCTTCAGGCCTCTCTCTCCTCATACCTATTCTTGGAGATTCAGAATGTACATCCCAGCGGACCTCCTTCTCTCTGGTGCCTCTCAAAACTACTGTGTCTCCTGCTGATATGGATATGCTACTGCCTACCATCAACTCCTTAGGATTCCCTTTTCTCTCTCTATGGGACCACTGAGCAGAACTCTCAGTAGATAGGTGGAGAGGCCAGTGCTCTGACTTTTTTCTCTAGGCAGCATTGCTTCACCTTGCAGGCAAGAAGAGCCCAGACACCACGGAGGAGGAGGAAGAGGAAATGCAGGTGCCTACTGTGCCACTGGTGACCATAGAACCCAGTCCCATGCCAAACCCCTGCAGCAGTGAACTCGATGCCATGATGCTGGGTGAGGCCCCTCCCAAACAGGCTTCAGCAGGCAGTGGGGGCAGCCTATTGTCCCTAAGGGCTGGACAAAAGGGAATGACTAGGAACTGTAACTGGATCAGTAGAGGATAGGCCCCAGGCAGGGGCTGGTGACCAGGGAATACAATGTGTAGCATGGTGTGGGAAGGCTCAGAACCAAGTTAAAAGAGGGCTGGGCAAGCACTGACCAAGGTTGCTACCCTGTAAGAATACATGTATGTGGGGGGGGGGGGGGCTGGGGGGATGGCCCGGGGGTTAGGGGCCCTGCCTGCCTTTGCAGAGGACCCGGGTTTGATTCCCAGTACCCACATGGCAGCTGTGAATGGTCCTTAACTCCAGTTCCAGGGGATCCGAAGCCCTCTTCTGACCTCTGAGGCATTGCACGACACGGGTGCACTCACATACATGGAGGCAATACACTCATACACATAAAATAAAAATATTTAAAAAAAAAAGAGCCAGGCATGGTGGCACATGCCTTTAATCCCAGCACTCGGGAGGCA
>NW_008342927.1:110864-143364 GCF_000622305.1 Nannospalax galili
TGGGTTCAAGGCCAGCCTGGTCTACATAGTGAGTTCCAGGTCAGCTGGGGCTACAGGGAGGCCCTGTCTCTAAAAGACAAAAAAAAAAAAAAATACACGTGGGAATGCAGCAAAATACACCTGTAGAATGCCTACTGGGGAAGACTTTGCACTCGGTTGGGGGAACTTAGAAGCTACCTGGAGTGGAGCAGGAGGGTCCTTAGTGAGGAAAGCGGGTTTTTGTGTAGTGGGCCAGAGTTAAAATGCTGTAAAGGACAAAGGAGATAACGAGCACTGTGTCCTCTGCTGCCTTTCTCTCCTTGGAGTTGAATGATTTTTGAAGAGCTGGCAGTGGGCAGGAAGGCATTATCAGCCTACCTGGGAACCCACAAGGCTCATTGTCTTTTTGACTTTTTGACATACTTCTGCTCTCAGGGCCCCGTGGGAAGACCTATGCCTTCAAGGGGGACTATGTGTGGACTGTGACAGATTCAGGGCTGGGCCCCTTATTCAGGGTGTCTGCCCTTTGGGAAGGGCTCCCTGGAAACCTGGATGCTGCTGTCTACTCTCCTCGAACACAATGGATTCACTTCTTTAAGGGTAAGGGGGCTGCTTAGGTCTTACTGAAGGGCCTGGTCATAAAAAAACAAAACAAAAACCTGCAAATGGGAGGAGGAGCAGGGAAGCTTCTGAGAAGGTGGGATGGAGGACCTAAACTCCCACCCCAGGACAGAGGTGCCTTGTTTTTTGAACGTTCCCAGGAGACAAGGTTTGGCGCTACATTAATTTCAAGATGTCTCCTGGCTTTCCCAAGAAATTGAACAAGGTAGAACCCAACCTGGATGCAGCGCTTTATTGGCCTGTTAATCAAAAGGTGTTCCTTTTTAAGGTATAAAATTCAATGCCAGGGCTAATCCCTTCTGAGGAGGGGTGGGCAGACTTTACACTGAGAGTTTCACCCTTACAGAGAAACCTCCTGCAGTGTAGAGTCCGCCTCTGCGATCCCTAAAGTCATTTCCCTCTTCTCATTCACCCTACCATCCCCAGGACTCAGGATATTGGCAATGGGATGAGCTGGCCAGAACTGACCTCAGCCGCTACCCCAAACCAATCAAGGAATTGTTTACTGGCGCACCAGACCAGCCCTCAGCTGCTATGAGCTGGCGGGATGGCAGAGTCTACTTCTTCAAGGGCAAAGAGTACTGGCGCCTTACCCGGCAGCTTCTAGTGGAGAAGGGCTATCCAAGAAATATCGCCCACAACTGGATGCACTGTCGTCCTCAGATTCCAGGCACTACTTCATCAACTGGGAACATCACTCTTTCAACCACAGACACAATCTTGGATACCACTCCCTCAGCCACAGACTCAACCTTGGGCACTACCCCCTCAGTTACAGACTCTGCCACCCTTCCACTCCCTGCTAATGTCACCCTGCTAGGGGCCTAAGAACTAATCCACTTCTGCCCCCCTAGGATTGTGCAGGTGCTAAGCATGAACAAGAACCACAGACCTCATGCCTCTAAGAGTCCCAACTCTGGCCACCACTTTCCTGGGCTCCTTAACTCCTAGGAGATGCTCCCTTAACTCTGTTTCAGTCCCCAACTCTAATCATTTTTCACTTTCACCTGTGTCATCAAAGCTGGCAACTGATGGAAGGAGGTTGTCAATTAGGTCTTTAGCTGCTAGAAAGAAACAGCTGGGCTACTGGGTGCCCAGGTTCTGTTCTAAACAGCATGGCCAGTAAAAGCATGGGCTTTGGAGTCCTTGAGCCACTTGACCGTGGCTTTCAGCAAGCTAATTAACCTTGTTGAACCTTGGATTCCCCATTAACAAAATTACTATCAATGCTGTAGGATTGTTCTGTTAAATGAAATACTCTGTGTGAAGTACCTGACAATGTTGGGCACATTTGTATTTAATAAAGGCTAACTCCATGTACCTAAGAGAGGCCTGAGCTGTTTGGGTGTGGAGTGCCACAGTGGTGTATATGATAAAGGTAGCTCTACCTAACAGACTTCTTGGGACAGATTTGTTAACATGGTTATCTCTTTGTTTTGTGGTGTGGAAAAAGTAAAAAGCAGCAAGAGTAGAGGCTGGACTTCCTGGTTGAATCATCAGTGCCATTTTATTCCCAGGTTCCCACATTCTTCCTCACTCCCATTACAGTTTTGCTGCTCAGGGGAGGGATATGTCTTCCTTCAGGTTGTCTGGAAAATTAGGGAACAGACCTTCCTTAGGAGAGTCAGCAGAGGGAGAGTTAGAATGGGTGGCTGGATCAAAATTCTGGTTTAGAAAGCTGGGTTTAGTAGTGTACACTGTTAGTCCCAGCACTCTGGAGGCAGAGGCAGGTGGATTTCTGTGAGGTCTAGGCCAGCCTGATTTACACATCAAGTTCAGCTGGGCTACAGAGGGAGGCCATCTCAAAAAGAACCCCCCCCCAAGAAAAAAGAAAAAAAAAAGAAAATTCTGGTCTTCAAGGAAACTATTATTATCCACAGTGAGAGGCAGAAAAGGCACTTGTCTACTTGCAGCCCTGATGACCAGGCTCCTCTGAGCAAAAAGGTAAGACTCAGGCAGGTGGGCCGATGGCTGTCTTCTTGGAGCAAGAAGCCAGATTTGGGGGACATGGATCATGAGGCAGATGCTGTGGTCTTTCCCCCACTGAGAGAAAGGAAAGCACCATGGAGAATGGTGCCCCCTCACTGAGGTAGAAGGGGACTCAGGCCTATGGGGTCCAGGGGGGAAAGGTCAATCAGAAACCCAATTACTCCCTGATAAGGAGCCCAGGGACTGGGGGTCTCCTGGAGCTCTTCTGTGCCATTCTCATTAAAAAAAAAACCCTATTAAATGCCTTAGGGGGGCGCCCTGATTTTCTATAGATTCTGCAATAAAGCCTCTTATTTTACTATTGTGAGGAACTCTGAGACATATTTAAAAGGGTGTTTGAGAATAGGGAATGTAGTTCAGTGGTAGACTGCTTGCCTACTATGGGCAACACCCTAGGTTGCATCTGAGCATTGCAGAAAAAAAGCTATTTTGGGCAAGGGTCCTCCTTGGTTTAGAGTCTGTCTCTAGGACCAGAGCATTGCTATTAATGGGCAGAGGCAGGCACTTCCGTTCTTCCCCCATCCCTATAAGAGCCCTCTCTGCCTGTCTCTACAGGGCTGTTCTGGGCAGAGAACCTATGCCAAAGTCCAAAGAGGGGGGGCAGTTTTTGTGTGGGTCCTGTGGGCTCATGGATTGCTATCTATGTAGCAATCCCCTGCCCTCACTAGAAGTAGGGGCATCAATGGAGGCTTAGGCTCAGGTCTGGGCAGAGTGAGGGGGTGTGGTGAGGAAGACATTGTAACTACAGTTAGAATCCAGGTCCAGGATGGTGGTGGGGGGTGCTGTGGCTTGGGTGCTTGGTCCCATTTGGCACTCTCGAAGACTCTGGAGATAACTCTGAAGGAATATAGGGCAGAGAGAAGGAAAGGTCTGGTTAGAGCTCCCACTCACCCTAGCCATCTCCACATGCCCCCCACCCTGCCCCAGGGTGTCCCATCCTCCCACTCACTGGAGCCAGGCTGTCAGCAGGGCTCCGGATATTGGGGGGAAACTGGCTCTGACAACTGCCCTCACACAGTCCCACCCCAGAGGGGGTCCGATGCCACTTGGCCTCTTGCTGGTGGATCCGAAGGAGTTGGAGATGCCTTCGCTGGTGGCTCAAGACCACTGGGAGGAGGTGATACAGATTCAAAGAGGCTTCTTTAGGTCCTGAATACCAACCTGAAACACACTCATACTCCATAGAAACCCATCTGGCCTTTCTGTTATGTGTCTCTTGAGCCCCAACTTATTTTTGGCTACTGGAATTCTTCACTTTCCTCCTAGACTTCTCTGGCTCCAATGCTTTCACAACAGCCCCAGTGACTCCTCCCTGTACCCCCTGGTGCTTTTTTCTTCTCATTCTTGCCCAGACCTGCTTTGGATATTTCAATTCTAACTTTTCTTCATACTCTGCCCTAGTTGTCTTGGATTCCTCCCCCATCCTCATCTCTCAAGTGTCTATTTATTTCCCCTTCCTCTCCTCAAGTGTAGGAACCAGGAACAGTAGTGGGTGCAGACTGGCTGCTTTTGTACCACAGCACTAACTCACCATTGGCACGGCCTCCACGCTCCTCAGCCATGAGTTTCCACTGGGCCAGGGCCCCAAGAGCCCCCAAGGCTGGCCAGGTCCCCAGTAAGACCCAGCTATACCAGCAAAGAGGAAGCAAGGCTGGAAGTGCCTGCAGGCGTTCACCCAGTCGAGTACCGAGTGCCAGCCCTTCCACGAAGTAGTCAGCACAGGCCACCAGCACCGCAGCACCCAGCAGGGCTGTGCCCAGGACTGTGAATGGACGTGGCCACCGAAGTGTGAACAGAGCTCCCAGCAGCGCCAGCCCCATCAGCCCACCGGCTGGCACCCAGGCTGAAGGTGGTTGGTAGATGGACTCAGTGCCCAGTAATGCCCCAGCGCCCAGGGTAAAACCTAGCAAGAGACCAATCAGGAAGAGCCCGACACTGCGAACCAGCATGGTGACAAGACCGCAGAGGAGTCCGATACCCAGCGCGATGCCCGCGCTCACCTCCAGGCTCAACTGTGTTTCCAGTACCCGCTCCTTGTGGCACAGCAGGAAGATCACCAGAGCTCCAGACAGCAGGCCCGAGAGAAACATGACTGCCTTGAAGCAGCGGTAGCCTGGGAAGGGAGGCAGAACGGGGGCTGTACAGGGATGGCTCTGATGTATCGGGAGAGGAACAGCTAACCAGAGCAGCAGAAGCTAGGGGCAGCACACCAGGGGATCTCAAAGCAAAGGGCAGAAAGGGATAAGTCCAGGCAGGGAGGGAGGACATGCAGGGGGTCTAGGGAGATGGGAGAGAAAATCAGGAGGTGAAGCAGATGTACTGAGGAGAGAAAGCATAACACAATGACTGGGCCTTCCAGGGATGGTATACAGGAAATCACATATTGATGCAGGATGCTGGGGAAAGGTGGGATCTCAAGTGAGAAGGATCATCTGGGAATGGAGTTTTGAGGTAGGAGGCAAGGAAAAGGCAAATAGATGCCAGGGGTGAGAACCAGAGCGCATGGGCAAGCAGAATGCCAAGATGCTGGCAAAGGTGGCATACGAAACTCTGAAGGGAAGTGTCTCCTGATAGAGGAGGTGAAGTGGCCCAGGAACAAGGAAGCTACCGTCATTCGTGAGAACAGTCTAAGGCTGCTGCCCCCCAGGACCCTGGCCTTGCTCTCACCGAAGCAGCAGTAGACGATTCCAAAGCAGCAGCAAAGGACACACACCAGGGCAGGTGCCAGTTCAAGGTTGTCCTGGGGTTCCAAGACACATCTTCTGTCTGGAGGCTCTGGGAGTTGTTGATTAAAGGGCCTTGGGTCAGATGTCATAGTCAGGGGTAACAAGGTTTTCTCCATAGCCCAAGAGAAGATGGTCCCAGAGTGGAAGATTAGGGTCAGCTCCTTTTATCCATCCATGTATGTCTTGAGGGGGTTGGTAAACCTGCATGGGAAGAGCAGAAACTTAGGTACCATGAATCTTTTTTTTTTTTTTTTTTTTCTTTTGAGCCCTGGCTGGCCTTGAACTCAGAGATCTGTTTGCCTCTGCCCCCTAAGTGCTGGGATTAAAGGTGTGTAGCCACCCCACTGAGCTGTACCATAAATCTCGAGGACTCTGGACTTCTATTTCTTTGGAAGAACAACCAATTCCAGGAGAGAGAATGGTCCTGGTGGGGTATGTGAAGAAGCCTACAGGACTGTGTAGAGGAGAAATTTACCACCCTCTGAAACAAGAAAACCAGTAAATAAAACTTTAAACGAGTGAAAATCTCAAAGGCAACACACTCTTGTCTGTCCCCTAGTTTTCCAGGGTGAGGGTAAAAGAGTAGGATGCTCTGGATCTGTGGGGGGAGCGATGCAGGGGCATTAATGGCCTTGGGGCTAAAGACCCAGCCGCTGGGTCCAACTAAAAAGAAATCTTGCCTCATCTGTAGTTGGGACTCAACACCAACTACACTGGATTGGACAGAGCAGGGTTAACAGGGGAGAGGAAGGAAGAGGAATGACTCATGTTGGGGGGTTCTCAGGACAACTACTCCAACCCCAAGGAAGAAAAGGGAAAAAACAGAAAAAGAATTTAGGAAAAGGACTTAAGAGTCACCCTCAGTTTGTCAGGATTTTGAAGTCTGACTTCATGTGGAAATAGAGTTGTTCAGGAAAGCAGGATGCAGCCAGTTCAAATCCCGAGGCCCTACATGGAGGAAGCAGGAGCCTGTCCACAGCCATCTCATCCTCGCTATTTGCCTCAGACACGGATGCAACTTTTTCTATCCACCCTTTCACCCAGGCGTGTCTGTGCTGTCAATGGGATTGGAATTCTGGTCCTGAAGGATCACTGAGGAAGGGTTGGCATTTGGGGTGCTGTGGAAATAGGGTGGTGCAGATGCAAGCCTTTTCCTTCAGCGGTCTTTTGGATATCGAGGTCTTAATAGGCTCAAGGTTGGCTTGGGAAACTCATGGGGCTCTGCTCTATGGTGTAGAAGTCTCGGACCCTAAACAAGGAAATGTTAGGATGTTAACTACTCACCACCCTGCCAGGGCTGAGGAGAGGAAAGGGGTGGAACTGCTTCCTTGGACCTCCAGTTGTATGCCAGCCCAGAGGTCTTAGGCGCCGGGGTAGCCGTCAGCAAGTAGGCAAGCCCCCAAGGGCCACTCGGTTGTAGCGCTCTACACTCCAGGCAAGTCGCAGCCCTAGCCCTGAGAGCTACGTTCAACTAGGTTGGGGGGTGGAGAAAGGGGTCAGGGTGTGTTTACGGGAGGGGGAGGGTGACATCACAGGGTGGGTTCCTTTAATCCTTAACGTCTGTGGGGGTGACCCGGATTGCTTACTACTCTAATCCAGGGCCAGGAGCCCCCAAACCATAGCAATGAAGGGACTGGGGGGGCACACCAAGACTAAGGAAAAGTCTCTGAATGCTTAGGAGATGAATCGACAATTTGATGTTTTCAAAGCCTCAAAACTGGGGGTCTCTCAGCCTCCCCCAGGTCCATCTTGGTTTCTTCCACTTCCCAGAGAATTGGAGTATTGTCTTCTGGAGAGACCCGGTGGTTGGGATCCGGGATGCGGGCAAGGGACTTTTAGTGGTCTGAGGGTGCTGGCGGGGATGTTCCTGGTGAAAGAACTTGCGGAGGAAGACAGGGCCTGGCAGGGACATTGATAGAACTGTAAGGCTTTAGAAGCGTGTGCAGAAGAGATGATCTACTAGGGGCTGCGTGGGGGCAGGGGCGCAAGCAGGCGTCGACCTAAAGGCTTGGTATGCAAATGAGATGCAAAGCAGCACGCAGATGAGTGCAGTGTTCGGTTGCGCTCGGCGCGGGTGCAGAGCTACCCTTCCAGTTTCCTGGCCTCGCGACGCGGGGTGGAGGGGCAGCGGCGTAGGCGCTGCAGTTACCAGGGCACTTGCCAGCTGGGTCAGGTGCAGAAAGGCCTAGGGTCCCTGGGAGAGGAGTGCCTCGCTGGAGTGAGGCGGAGGCTTAGCCCCGGACACCCGCTTCGCCGCTTCATTTCTGAACACAAAGGGGCTTCTGTACTACAGCCGACCGGGGAGGGAGTCTGGGCGCTGGCTCCCTGGTTGTCTGCACGGAAAAATAGATTCTGTGCGGCTCGGTGGCTGTGCTCCATCTCTCAGTTTCCGCCCAGCCCGGGGAACCGCCCGACAGCGTTAGCGTGCTCCGCCGTAGGCCTTGCCGCAGAGCCTTCTGGTTGCGCTTCCGCCTCGAGGTCCGCTGCTCGCGGCAGCCGCGGGCGCTTTAAGGGGCGGGGCTAGGCGCCCCGGGGCCGCCCCCTGCTCGGACTCCGCGCGAGCAACACCGGCTCCTGCCTCCGCCAACCGCTCTTTTTCCTTCCCGTCTTTTCTCCGGTGACCCCGGAAGTGGAAGTGTGCGCAGGTCGGCGGCCGCGGCCGGGACGGAAGGCGGAAGCAGAGCGTGAGCGGGAGGCGGAGCCGGGGGAGCTGCTCTCGTAGCTCCCCCTGGCCCCAGGCGCAGCTGCTCGGGTGGGAGGAGTTACCGCCGCTGTTCGGTATGTTCCTTCCGCCGTCTGCTCTGCCGGTGGGCTCCTTGCTGGCCTTTTCTGGGGCGATCCCAAGCCCCACCTCCAGCTTTTCCTCTAGAGCTGCACGGTCCCCACCCTTTTCTGACAGACTGCGGCCTCCCTCTTTCCGGCCGTCTTTCCCTTTTTTCTAAGAGTACCCCCCCCCCCATGCGGCATCTTCCTTTTCTCCAGATGGAAGATGTTAGCTTCCTGGGGAAAGAAGAGCAGATTTCCGGGGGCAAGACGTCGGGGGCAGTGCAAGCAAGGTTGTCGTCAGCCTACTTGTGGTATATTGTGAGGGTTAGGGAATGTCCCGAAAGAACTTGAGCTGACAAGGTAGGGGGAGTGGGTTTGTCATTTTGAGATTAACTCTTGGCTTAATCCTATCCTTGACCGTTCCCACCTCGATACCTTTGTTACAGGCAATAGAACTTACCATGATGGCTGTGACCTAAAATCCTCAGGAAGCCCCGGGGTCATGGCCCAGAAGCACCCCGGAGAAAGAGGGTTGTGTGGAGCCCACCATAGCGGTGGTGCCTCCCTCCGGACATCAGAACCCTCTGTGAACCCTGAAATACTTTCATTCTCAGGACTCAGGGACTCAGCAGGGACTGCACCTAATGGTACCCGCTGCCTCACAGAGCACTCTGGTCCTAAGTACACCCAGCCCCCAAACCCAGCCCACTGGTCGGATCCAAGCCATGGTCCCCCAAGGGGTCCAGGACCACCTATAGAAGGAGATCATCTGGATCAGAGTGAGGCATCTTCAGAAGACTCAGGAGTTGACCAGGAGCTCTCGAGAGAGAATGAGACTGGGTACCAGGAGGATGGGAACCCTTCTTTTCTTTCCATTCCATCTGCTTGTACCTGCCCGGGAAGCCCTGGAATCCCTGAAGGGCCTTCCTCTGAGGAAGGAGATGGCTCTTCTAACAACTTTTGCCACCATTGTACATCTCCAGCCTTGGGGGAAGATGAAGAGTTGGAAGAGGAATATGATGATGATGAACCTCTTAAATTTCCCAGTGACTTTTCACGTGTGTCCAGTGGAAAAAAGCCCCCATCCCGGAGGCAGAGGCACCGCTTTCTGACCAAGGAAGATACGCGGGATAGTGGACGCAGAGATCCTAGGTCCCCTGGCCGCCATCGGCTGGGCCGAAAACGAAGTCAGGCAGATAAACGCAGAGGCTTGGGACTGTGGGGAGTAGAGGAATTATGTCAGCTTGGACAGGCAGGCTTCTGGTGGCTGATTGAACTGCTGGTGTTGGTGGGAGAGTATGTGGAAACTTGCGGCCATCTCATTTATGCATGTAGGCAGCTGAAAGGCAGTGATCTGGACCTTTTTCGAGTTTGGGTGGGCGCCTGGGCAGGAATATTAGGGGGCTGGGCCCAGGTACTATTCCAATTTCTAAGACAGGGCTTTCACTATGGGGCAGGGGTATTCACCCGCTTTCTTAGGCTGGTGGGTGCTTTCCTGCTCCTGGCTTTGGCCCTACTTTTGGGCTGTCTACAGTTGGGCTGGCGGTTTCTGGTGGGACTGGGCTATCGGTTAGGCTGGAAGGATAAGGCCACCTGGCTCTTCTCTTGGCTAGACTCTCCAGCCTTGCATCATTGCTGGACTCTGTTGAGAGAGAGCAGGCTATGGCAGCAGCTGGTAAGATTAGTTCAGTGGGGTTGGCTGGAGCTGCCTTGGGTCAAGCAGAGGACTAATAGGCAGGGTCATGCACCTGTCACTAGTGGGCGCTACTGCCAGCCGGAACAGGAAGTGGCTCGACTTTTGACCATGGCTGGGGTTCCTGAGGATGAACTAAACCCTTTTCATGTGCTGGGGGTTGAAGCTACAGCATCAGACGTTGAATTAAAGAAGGCCTATAGGCAGCTAGCTGTGCTGGTGAGTACCCTCTGCTTCTTCCTCTTCGCCCATATTTTCTATTTGAATTTCAGGAAGGGTAGAAACAAGGGAAGACAGAAAAGGAGGCCAACTTGAAGGATTACATTCCTTTGTGTTTTTTTTTTTGAGACAGGGTCTTACTCTGTAGCCCAGGCTGGCCTGGAACTTGTGATCCTCCAGCCTCCACCTCTGAGTACTGGGATTTATAAGCATGTGCCACCACACCTAGCTAAGGGTAACATTCTTTTATATATTTTTATTTATGTGTATGAGTGTACTGTCTGCATGCATGTAAATGCACCCATGATATGCAGTGCCCATGGAGGTCAGAAGAGGGCATTGCATTCCTCTTGAACTGGTGTTATGAATGGTTGCTAGCTGCCACATGGGTTCTGGGAATTGAACCTGGGCCCTCTGCAAGAGCAGCCAGTGCTCTCAACTGCTGAGCCATCTCTCCAGCCCCAAGGAGAGTCAGAGTCATAAAGACTTCATAGAGTCATAACGACTTCTCTGACTATGGGGTCTAACCTTCCCTCCATTTCAAGTCTTTTGTCATATTTTGGGGGGCAGAGGTTAGGAGGATTCTTGTATAACAAACAGGTAATGTGAACTGATTTTACTTCATGTGAAGTCCCTTTAATTAGGATGGGGATGAGGCCTGGGCAGAAATTACTTCTGTTGCTCTCCCCTGAACAAAGGTTTTTTTTTTTGTTTGTATTTTTTGGGGTAGGATTTTGCTATTTAGCCCCAGCTAGCCTTGAATTTGTGATCCTCTTGCTGCTGCCTCTCAAGTGTCGGGATTACAGATGTTCACTATTATGCCTGGCAAAGGAGGGATTCTTTTTTTTTTCTTTTGGTCTTTTTGAGACACAGTCTCCCTGTAGCCCCAGCTGGCCTGGAACTCGCTATGTAGACCAGACTGGCCTCAAACTTACAGAGATCTGCCTTTCTCTGCCTCTCGAGTGCTGGGACTTAAGGCGTACACCACCATGCCCTGCCAAAGGTGGGATTTTTTTAAGCATGAAGAAACCTAGTTTGTCCTAGAGAAGCAAGTGTGGACCTGGTATGGGAAGGTTCAGAATGTGCATGTTGATTATTCCAGGACCTAGAGAAAAGAAAACAGGCTTTTTTTTTTCTTGTACTGGGGATGGTGTCCAGGACTTTGTGCATGCTAGGCAAGCGCTCTATCACTGAGCTACATACCCAAACTGAAAGGTTATTTTTAAGACCAGTAACCCTGAATATGAAAGGGAAGGAAAAGGTAGTATAAATCATAGAGAGGTGTGGTTATATGTATGTTATGCATGTCCATGAAGAATATTGCTTTTTGAGACCGGGTCTTCCTGTAGCCCCAGCTGACCTAGAACTTGATATGTGGACCACTCTGCCTCCCCAGTGCTGGGACTAAAGGGGTGTGTCACCCCCAAGCCTGGCTACTACCAGCTTTGGATATATAGTTGGAAAGGAATGAGTTTTAAAATGGAAGGACTTAAATATGTGTGTCAGGTAGGGAGGCACCAATATCTATTTGCCTGGAGTTCTGGAGTTTGCTGACACATGGGATTGTCTGAGCTAACCTTGGATAGTTCCAAACTGGGATGGTAGATCACCCTAGTGCCAGATTCTGTGCCATATAGTTCATATGTAATATTTTGTGTGTAAACTTGGGCACACATGGGGTGTGTTCTGGGATCAGGACAACCTTAGGTATTTCCATCTTGTTTGAGACAGGGTTTATTTTTTTTTTCCACTGCTTATGCAATGGACTCCTATCCCCTGTAGGAGTACAGGGATTATAAACACTTGTGCTATGTATAGCCCATCTTTTACATGGGATCTGGAGATTGGAATTCAGATCCTAATACTGATGTGGCAAGCACTTTTACCCAGAGCCATCTTCCCAGCCCCTTCTTATGGTAGTCTTGCCTGGCCTGGAACTCCCTATGTAGACTAGGCTGGCCTCAAAGTCACAGAGATCCGCTTGCCTCTGCCTCCTGAGAGTTGGGACTGAAGGTGTGTGCCACCACGTTGCCTTATATGTGTTATTTAATCCTGTCAACAGTCTGTGACAGATAAAAATATTAAGACCATAGAGCTAATAAATGACAGCAGGAATTTCAACTTAGGTCTGTAGAGCCAGAGCAATTAATCATTAAGCTATATTGATTCTCCAAAAGGGTAATGAAAGAACTCTGCTATAAGAATAGAACCAGTGGGGAAGGTTGGAATGGCATCAATTTGTGATGAAATTTCTGTTTTGGTAGGTTCATCCAGATAAAAATCATCATCCTCGGGCTGAGGAAGCATTCAAGGTTTTGCGGGCAGCTTGGGACATTGTCAGCAATCCTGAAAGGCGGAAAGAATATGAGATGTGAGTTGGAAACGGGAAGTTTCAGATGAAGTACTGGAGAGCTCCTCAACTGAAGGCCCTGGACTTGTGGGTGGAGACTCTCAGGCACAGAAAACTGAAGTTGTTTGTCTTCTAGCATAGCCAGGAGAGGCATCCAGAGCTGTCTCTTCCTGCCCTTCTTTCAATACCCTCTGAATTATAAAGGCTTTCTTCTTTTAGGAAACGAATGGCAGAGAATGAGCTGAGCCGGTCAGTGAATGAGTTTCTGTCCAAGCTACAAGATGACCTCAAGGAGGCAATGAATACTATGATGTGTAGCCGATGCCAAGGAAAGCATAGGTATGAAATAGGACAGCACAGCTCAGGAACTGGGTGACTGAAGGCCCTCTTGGCCGTATCATTGGTGATTATGGAATACAAGTGATGAGGAAGAGAGGCTTCTACCTTTGTTATATTGTTAAGAAACTAGGATTTAAACTGCTGGAAAAAAATGCAGCTCTCACAAACCAGGTATAGCCAGGCATGGTAGTATGTGCCTTTAATCCCAGCACTCAGGAGGCAGATCTCTGTGAATTCAAGGCTGTATGGTCTGCACAAGTTCTACACCAGGTAGGGCTACATAATGAGATCTGTCTCCCTGAATGCCTATGATACCAGCATTCAGGAGGTAGAGGCAGGAAGACCAGAAGTTTAAGATTTTTTACTACATTACCAAGTTCAAGGCCAGCCTGGGCTATGTGAAACCATGTCTCACTTCAGAGTGAATAACAGAGGTTATTCTGGAGCCACATATGAATGGCCATACCCTAGGAACATGGATTCAGGCTAATCCCCCTAAACCACATTCCAACATGGTAACATTTTCATGAAGTTTTCTAAAACTATATTTATTTATTGTATGTGTGTTTTAGTTGTGTGTACTTGTATGCACAGAAGTGTGCATTCATGAAAAGTCAGAAGACAACTTTGTTGGAGTTTTCTCCGTCCACCATGTGGATCCTGAGGATTGAATCAGATTATCAGGCTTGTTGGCAAGTGCCTTTACCCATTGAGCCATCTCACCAGGATTTATTTTATTTGTATGTCTGTGCGTGTGCATGAGTGTATGTATGTTCACCACATGCATACAGTGCCTGTGGAGGCCAGAAGGTGTGTGATCCTCTGGAACTGGAGTTACAGATAGTTTTGTGCCACCATGTAGGTGCTGGAAACCAAACCCAGATCTTCTGTAAGAGCAGCAAATGCTCTTAACTGCTGAGCCATCTCACTATGTAGCCCTGGCTAACCTGGAACTCGGTATATAGACTAGGCTGACCATGAACTCAAGAGATCTGCCTGCCTCTGCCTCCTAAGTGCTGGGATTAAAGGTGTGTGCCACCAGGACTAGCCCCAACCCAAGTTTTTAAGGTTAGAGAACAAAAGTTATAAGTAGATACTTTTTAAATATATGGTGGGAATATCAGGTAGGCAGGTTACAGTAAAGGAGGAAAATCTGTTATAGGCCTCAGATATAATGTGATGACACTCTAGGCTTTTGGGTTGGTCAAACTCATGGTCTATTAGTACATTCCAAAAGTATTTACCTAATGGTCCACGAGGATGCTGGGTCAAACACAATGGGAGTGAATGGCTATTTTAAAGGGGCTAAAGGAGGCTGAGGTAATTTGGCCCTGGACATGCAATATTCTAACTCCACAGTCAACAGTAGTTCTAACCAGTCAGGAATCTTTAACATAGATGTGGCTTTTTTGGGCAGGGGGAGCATGACCTGATGGGATTGGATGTCACAGAATTATCAAAAAAAACAAAACAAAACAAAACAAAACAAAACAAAAAAAACAGGTCTTACAGTCTTTCCTTTCCGAGGATTTTAGGCAATGAATTGTTGGGGGGTAGGAGGGTGTTTCCTTCAGTGGTATAGCCACTGGTTAGGTGTCCATGTTCTTCTAATCAACCTTAATGAAATGAAATTTCATGGGTCATCACAGCCTTTCCCTCAAAAAACAAAACAGACATCAAGTAGAGAGAAGTCTAGTTGGGAAGAGGATGGAGATCAGTGTGAGTGGGACAAGAGAAGGGAAGGAGGGATTATGATAAAAACACATACATGTATGGAAATATAATGAAAAGTATTATTATGCATACTTTATATATGCTAATCAAACCATTTGGAAAAGAAAAAAATACCCTAAACATAGAAGTTGAAAGATCAGTGTGGAAGTACACACCTGTAACACTTCTGAGGCAGAAGCATTGCATAGTCAAGGCCAGCCTGGGCTGCCACAGCATGATCCTGCCTCAAACAACCTAAAAGAAAGTTGAAGGCAGAGTATACATAGACATATATGACAGTTAAGTAGAGATAGTCTTTTAAATATTTTGGCCATATTTGACCATAATGATAACAGTACTAGCAATGCCCTAGGCATACTTCAAAAGGAATTATCCTCTGGTTGGGTTGCAGGAGATTTGAAATGGACCGGGAACCTAAGAGTGCCAGATACTGTGCTGAGTGTAATAGACTACATCCTGCTGAGGAAGGAGACTTTTGGGCAGAGTCAAGCATGTTGGGCCTCAAAATCACCTACTTTGCACTAATGGATGGAAAAGTCTATGACATCACAGGTATATTTCTGTTCTCTTAAAAATAATGGTCATATTTCTTCATCTCATTTGCTCTAAATGGATGTTTTGGTTAATTATCTCTCCTATTTGCAGAGTGGGCTGGATGCCAGCGTGTGGGAATCTCCCCAGACACCCACAGAGTTCCTTATCACATCTCATTTGGTTCTCGGGTACCCGGCCCCAGTGGTCGGCAGAGGTAGGTGGCACTTCTCTCCAATCTATTCCATTTTGAGTAAGGTTTCAGCGCTGTTTAGGATTCTTAGCTGCCTTGCTTTCTAGGAAGTTTGGGAACTGACTTCATATATCTTTAACCTAGGTAACTATATGACTATAACATCTGTTGCCTTATTTTTTCCTCAGAGCCACCCCAGAGACCCCTCCTGCTGACCTTCAGGATTTCTTGAGCCGGATCTTTCAAGTACCCCCAGGGCAAATGTCCAATGGGAACTTCTTTGCAGCTCCTCATCCTGGCCCTGGGGCCACAGCAACCTCCAAGCCCAGCAGTACAGTACCCAAGGGAGAAGCCAAACCGAAGCGGCGGAAGAAAGTGAGGAGGCCCTTCCAACGTTGACACCCTTCTCTTCCTTCCTCAAATCAATGTCAGGGAGTCAAAAGGGCTGTGTACAGCACAGGATGGAGTTTGATTTGTTTATTTTTAAGTATCTTAAAAAGGGAAAATTTTAAATTGTTCACTCAGTACTCATAGGAAGCCCCTGAACTACTCTCCCTCTTCCTCAGCACCTGGGAACTGAATCTTGTCTTCTGAAAATACCAAAGAAATAGGGGATGGCTAGAGAAAAGAACCTAGGGCCTGGACCTAGGCTGGACAACTATTCCTGAGATGTGGGAACTGGGTATTTCCCTGGGGTCTGTATGCCTTTATCTTATTTGCTCTTGGAGCAGATGACACACGCCCCCTTTTAAACCTAGTGTATCTTATTTCTTAACCTATTTCAGGGGGTCCCCCCCTCTTTACTCATATATTATCTAAAGGAGAACAAGAAAGCATGTAGCCCTAATTTTGGAGATACAGAATTCAAAGTGGAAACTGATTTTTTTCCTCTTTCACCTTATGGGTAAATCCCCTAACTTCAGGCTTGTTGTTGCAAGGATGGCCAACATTGATTTTTAAACAGCCCTGTGCCCTTGGGTGAGGGGTAAAGATAGGGGGTTCCCAGAGACCCCCTTGTGATCCAAGGGTTTGTATTTTTTTAAGTTTGTTCATATTTGTATGTACATATCTATTTAAAGCCAGGGGATTATCTTTCTATAAATATATAACTGGCAACTTAATCTTCCCTCTCTTCTTTGCTCATGTAGCTAGGAGCCCTTTTCTGTTTCATTCTTGGACAGGGTCTCATGATGTAATAATGCTGGCTGGCCTGGAACTCACTATGTAGACCAGGCTGGCCTCAAACTTGCAGTGATCATTCTGTCTCCGACTCTTTGAGTGCTGGGGTTATAGGCATGTGCCGCCATACCCGGCTCTGGAGCTCTTTTTTCTTATTTGAGAATTCTCTCTCAGCTAAAGGTACCTCCTACTGGAGGTAGTAAGAAAAAATTGTAAGTCAGCATTCCATATCTCTTCCAGGACATCTGTCTTGCTTATCAAATTGCAGGAATAATTGAAAAAAAAAACAAAAAAACCACCTTTATTTTAAGGAAAATATACAGCAAAACCCAACTTGAAGGTGGCAGAGTTAGAGACATGGAAAAACAATCACCAAACAAGCTGCCCAAACACGAATGGCTCCTTGTTACAGAGCAGAGTAGTGTGGCCCTTAACCTTGTCCGCCTTTCCTGATTCAGAGACTTGGCCCAATCAAGGCTGGGCTCAGGAGCCCCATTTCCCGATTTCTTCTCTTCTTGGAGTTTAGAAAAGGTTTGTCTATCTTTTAGGCTTCCAAGGTACAGAAAATAGTGTGGCGAAGGGAACCACATCATAGCTGTTCCAGTACTTTCTTTCAGTGCCTGGGGAACTTTTAACCCATCCCTCAGTATTTATTGATTCCAAACAGGCGAACTCCATGGAATTGGGGTAGCTTAGGTAGCAGTACGCTGAGCAGTGAGGCAGTGTTGATGAGGAAATGAGCAACATCATACTTGGTATAGAAGCTGGCCAATAGGTAGCTAAGGAGAAGAAAAAATGAGTGAGGTTGGTCTCTCATGTGCATGTTCATGCCTTTCTAGTGACTTCTATTTTGAAGTATAGTTCTTGGCAATCTGAACTCCAGTTAAATCAACAGTATTTACTGTGAGGTTCAGGATATAATCAGATGGCACCTTTAACTAGAGAGTAGAAATCAGTTTGTTCATTGTTAATGACAAATTTCAAATGACAGCTAAAATTATTTCAGCCTTTATGACACTGGAGCTCTTTTTGCTTCCTTTCCCCACCCAGTCAGCTTTGTTTTTTAAAATATTAACATCAGTTCTGCCTTTATCTATTTGCTTCTTTTGGAACTGTCAAATCACTTGGATTTAGTTGGGTGTTTCATCTATTCTCAGTCCCTTCTCTGGTTCTCTATTACCAAGGAGACAGCAAGGAACACTTGACTACTGTCTCATACTTTATAATGCTCTCTGTAGGCCCGGAACTAGTATGTTACGTGTGCATATGCAGGGGGGAAGCCAGAAGTGGATGTGCTCCCCACCTTATATTTTTGAGACAGGGTCTCACTGAATCTGGAGCTTGCCAGTTTGGCTAGACTGGCTGGCCAGTAAGCCCCCAGGAGCTTCTGCCTCCAACTCTCCAGTGCTGGCATTACAGGCATGCATGGTTGTGTATGGCCACACCTAGCTTTTACATATGTGCCAGGGATTGCACTCAGGTCTTCATGCTTGTGTGGCAAGCACTTTACTGTATCATTTCCCCAACCCTTGGTACGCTTCTTTAAAAGATTCCCTATGGGCCTTTTCACCTGGCACTTAGAGCCATTTCTGACTCAGCAGCTCCCCTACCCTCAGACTCACAGTACAATAGGAGAGATGCTGAGGAACTTGCGGGAAGAGGTAAACTGTAGCCCATAGTCCATCTGCTCCCAGTGTGTCAAAAGTCGAGCCTTTCCTTGATCAGGGGTCTCAAAGGGTGTCCCTTTCACTGTATGTAGGAAGATATACATTGCCTGGGAGGAGGGAAAGGGACAGTATGAGGGGCAGAAAGTAGTCTTTTGGGTTAAGAATTACACTAAGATCCCAAAAGGAAGCCATAAATCCCCAAACAATTGGTGATTTTTGCTTTCGGTTGGGACAACCTGGGTTGGGTACAAGGGTGTGATTTAGTGCTCACCAAGTTATGGATGACATTGGTCAGGGTCCAGACAACAGGAATGCTGAAGAATGGGATGCTGAGTAAAACCACATGCAGCAGTCCAACCAAGATGATGTAGGCCAGCCAGATGCCCCGACTATTCATCACACGAGTGTTGGGGTTTACTTCGCTGTGCGCCACCCCCACGTTCATCCTACCATAGTGAGGGAGCAGGTAGGAGTCCAACTCAATTTCCTCTTAACCCCGATTGAGCTTGTTCCCCAGTTGTCTTCTGAGAAGCCCAAATCCCCTGAACTCCTGAGTTGGATTTCCTAGGACCTACATCGGTAGGAGAGATCCTGCTCCTGACTCCTGGAAGTTGTCCTCTGACTTCCACGTGCACGCTGTGGCAAGCATACACACAGAAATATTTTAAAAAGGAAATTAAAAGTCCTCCCTACTTTTAGAAACTTGGTAATTTTTATTCTGAAATCTTACACTTCAATTATAACTTGAAGAAGTAAACCTAGGCTTGTAACACCCACTTGAGGGACGAGGGGAAACAGGAGTGTCTTCGTCTAATTTGAAGAAGTTAAGAAACCATAAAGACGTAGCACACACCCATTGTTCCGAGAGAGCTGTGCAATCGAGGCCAATCAGATACCTGGAGTAAAGCTCCCTCTAGTCCCCACCTTTTCTCTGGAGCCTGTCTGCCCAGTCTCTCACATTCTTGGCATGTTAGCAACAAGCAACCTCATCCCTTCTCTGAAGCGTGGGTGCTGCGAGAACTTACCCAGTTTCTGGATTAGTCTAGGAAGGGACCTGAGCTCTACCTCGAGAGGCGGAGTCCTCGCTCTTCTGAGGCTGCTTTTGGCTCTAGAGAATCCTGCTAGCTGTGGAGCCTGGTTACCAGCTCCGGCCTGCATTAAAATCCTCCTCCTAGCGTCCCACTTTCGCGCGTCGTTCTGAAGCGGTCCTCCCAGGAACTCCCGCCTAACTTTGCGCTTCCCTGCCTGGCTCCTCCATTTCCCCGGGCCACCCTCAAAGGTCCCGCGCAGCGCCTACCTGCTAGCTCCGGGAGCCCGTCCGAGGGGCGCGGCGCTCGCTCCTACACCTGCGGTCTCCAGGAAGTGGCCGCCCCTAATCCGCGCTCTTTCTATTGGTGGAGCAGAAGCAGCGCTGCCCCAGCCATTGGTCGGCTGCCTGCAGTGAGGACCTGAGATTGGCCGCTCTTCTAGCGTTACCCATACAAACCCCGCCCTTCCCCAGACCCCGCCTTCGGAGAGCGCGGTGGAAAGGGCAGTGAGAGCGACGCCGGCTCATCACCAATGAGAAGAGCCGATGGTGGGAGGTGGGAGTAAGCTTGGCGGCTATTGGCCAGTCCCGGGCCGCTCCCGCCGCAGCGGGAGTTCCTGGAGGCTTGGGCCGCGGTGGGGGCCTGGTGGAGTGAGGGCCAGCAAGATGGCGGCGGAGACGGTGGAGCTCCACAAACTCAAGGTACCGTTAGGCGGGAGGGCCGCGCCGGACTTTCTGGGGACTGGATTCTGTGGGGTAGCCGGCGCCTTCGCCTACGAGACTCCCGCCAGGCGCTTCTGTTTCCCAGCTTCCACCGTGGTTCTTTGTGCCTCTATGCCTAGGCCCAGGTCCGTGTCTCCGAATTTTCTATCTACTTGTTCCGGCTCCACTCTCGTCCCACGGAGGTGTTACCCGGCACCCTCCCGCGCCAGCTGTGCGGGGCCTCCTACCTGCTGTGCCCGCCTTACGTCAGAGCTCCTTCCTTGCCCCCATGCCGACCCAGGATTCCTTTTTCTTCCCGGATTGATGCTTCCGGGTCTCTTGTCTAAAAGCTGAGGTTCCCTTCTTAGCAGATGTGGCATTTTTGCATATGTTTACCTGAATATATCCCAAACATGACCGAGAAAATGATTGCATTTTCTTTTTCTTAGGTGGGTTACGCCCCCGGGTTCGAATTTTGAAACCCAGATGAGGCCTTAGAAGATCGGGCTCCCGGTGGAAGCCTGCGACTGAGGCGGCTTAACGAATTAGTAAAAATACACCTCAGCCCTAAAGGTTTTTTGAGTTTCCTCATGAGGTTCTCAGCGGAGGCTAACCCCTACCACGAGGGGCGGGGGGAGAGATTTTGAGTTGTAAATTTTGGTGATCATGGTACCTTTCTTACGTAGATTTTCACGTGGATTATTCTGTTAGGACAGCAGTTCCTTTTGGAAGAATTGAGAGACTATCTTAAATATTGTTTATGGTGTTACAAATAGTTTTTGCTTGGGGCTGGAGAGATGGCTCAGCAATTAAGAGCACTCTTTGCTCTAACAGAGGATCTGGGTTCACGTCCCAGCACCCACAAGGCAGCAAACTGTCCTTAACCCCAGTTCCAGGGGATCTGACACCCTCTTCTGACCTCGCTGACTATCCTGGTCTACATAGAGTTCCAAGCCAGCTGGGGCAATAGGGAGACACTGTTCCTCCACCCCCACCCCCAAAACATATAAGGTAAATGAAGTATGTGTATGTATAGAAAGAGGTCCTGTTTAGTCTTTTACTATGACTGGTCTGTCAGTGGTCTAATGATAACTGCCTCCATTTTATATCTCTGTATAAAAGTTATGTAGTTCGATTCTGTTACCTATATTAAAAAGCATACACAGAGAAGGAATTTTCAGGTGAAAGAAATGAATTATTAGTAGAATGTCTGATATTTTTGTATTTGTACCCTTTTTGAAATCCTGGAGTAAGTCTCTGTTTACTCCATCACATTCCTTTATAGATTTTGTATTGCTCTGTGGACTTCTTGCTTCTGTCATATTAGTATTTGTTAGGTCAGTATTGAATTTGCATTTGATTGGATAAATGACTTTTACCTAGTGTTTTCTGACCTGATTTCAGGTGCTATAGGCTAAGGGAACATGAGACACTCCCGAGGGCTTGAACAGGACTCACTCTTTAATCACATTTGCTTGTCTTTGCTTTTTCTCTAGAGCACTTCTTAACCTTATGGAGGTCACAGATATCTTTGAAACTCTGATGAAAGGTATGGACCCTCTTCCCAGAAAAAGGCATGTACAATATTTGCATGCGATTTGAGGGGCTTCATAAAATTACCTTGTAGCCCTGAGGAGTCCATGGACCTCTGGTTAAGAACCCATGTTAATTCTGGCTTCCAGGACAGTAAATGTTTGGTTTCAGTGATGATCTTAATGGAGTATTTTGAGTTTTGAGGTGACTTAGGGTTTTTAGCACCTTTTAAAAAAGTCAATTTTAGTTGGGCATGGTGGCACATGCCTTTAATCCCATCACTGGGGAGGCAGAGACAGGCAGATATCTGTGAGTTCAAGACCAGTTGGGGCTACAGGGAAACCCTGTCTCAAAAAGACAAAAAAAAAAAAGTCAATTTTTATAGAGTTTGGGGAGTTTAGTTCAGAGGAAAGGAACAAGCTTTGAAGTAGGAAAGCTGCATTGATGTGTAAATCCATATCGACTGCAAATTTCTGAAGATTTTGTACTCATATGTGATCATTCTGACACAATTGGAAAGACTGAATTGTGGTTGAAAATGTCTTGAATTTAACAACCAGATTTACAGTCACATATGAGAAACGGAGCTTTTACAGAGAGAACCAGACAGGTACATAACAGTATCACAGTGCTGAGAACAGGAGCGGTATTTGTTTTATTGAAACATGAAATCTGTAACTGTTGTTAGTGGTAATTTGGAAAGTTGGCAGACTGACTATAGGGGCAATTTGGAGTGATGTTGAGAAGGATGTTTTTTGTGTGTGTATGCACATGCATGTTCTACAGTGCTTGTGTAGAGGATGTTACAGGACAAGAGGGAGTGTCCATTCTCACCTTCCACCTTGTTTGAGACAAGCTGTCTTGTTCACTGCTTTCTGTACCAGGCTAGTTGGCATGTGAGTGTCCCATCTCACTGTGCTAGGACAACAGACACATGCTGCCTCACCTGGTTATATGTGGTTTCTGGAGATCTGAACTCAGGTCCTCATGCTTTTATGGCAAGCACTTTTTACCCAACTGGGCTATCTTAAGCACTCCTCCCCTTCCTTTTTTTCCCCCTGGGTTTTTTTGAGACAGGGTCTCCCTGTAGCCTGGAATGTGGTTAACCTACCAAGAGTCCCACGCTTGAAAGAGACTACTTTTTTTTTTTTGTCTGCATGTAACTGCACCACATTCATGCAATGCTGTCATAGGCCTTCCGAGGGCATCAGATCCCCCTGAAACTGGAGTTGTTAGCCACCATGTAGGTGCTAGGATCAGAACCTGGGTACTTTGCCAGAGCAGCCAGCACTTTTAACCACTGAGCTCTCTTCAGCCCCCCCATGTGTTTTTTGCATTAATGTACTCTCATGTACAATTACCTTTTTTTTTTTTTAAGTCTTTCATAGTTCAGACTTGAACTTCTAATGTTCCTGCCTCCACCTCCTAAATGCTGGGATTACAGGTGTATACAACTATGTCTAGCTACTACTATTACTATTTTTTAAAGTTTCATTAGTTGGTTTATTTTGCAGTGTTGCAAATCCAACCCAGGGCCTCTTGAAGGCTAGGCAAGTATTAGGCCACGCTACATATCCCACACTACAGTCCACTTAAATTGCTTTACTAATGCTGGTTCTGGTGGCCCACACTCTTAATATCAGCATTCTGGAGGCAGAGGTAGGTGGCTCTACATAGCAAGTTCCAGGCCTGCCAGGGCTACTTAAGGAGACCCTGTCCCAAACAAAACAATGTGGGACTAATTATGCTGCTCTGTATGAACATCAGTTCATATTGAATTAGCACTCTGTAAGAACATCTATGTTATTGGTAGTTTTTGTAAACTTTGCCTATGTGTAGGTACAATTTTGGCCAGGAGAAGGAAGAAACAAACAAATATGTTAGAAAGTTGAACTCAGACTGGAGCGATGGCTCAGTAAGAGCACTGACTGCTCTTGCAGAAGACCTGGGTTTGATTCCCAGCACCCATATGGTGGCTGACAACCATCTATAACCCTGTTCCGGGGGATCTGATGCCCTCTTCTGACCTCGGGTATTGCTGGTCATGGGTTCACTTACACATATTCAGGCAATATACTCATACATGAAAAATAAAAATAATGAAATATTTTAAAAAAGAAAATTGAACTCTAAATTGCCAGAATATTTATCATAGAAACTTATTTACAGTTGGAGAAAAAAGTAATGGAGGCTTATGAGGAAGAGTAAAAATGTAGGAAATAAACTACGTTTCTTTGTAAATGAATAACAAATCATCTTCCCCTAGTTATGCTACAACATATAGCTAAGAAGTGAGCCATGTATGGTAGCTCACATGTGTAATCCCAGTACTTAGAAGGCTAAGGCAGGGGGATTGCCATGAGTTTGAGGTCAACCCGGGCTACATAGTTTCAGGTTACAGCATGAGATCCTATCTCCAAAAACAAAAACAGGCTGGAGAGATGGCTCAACGGGTACGAGCACTGGTTGTTCTCATAGAGGACCTGGTTTCAGTTCCTAGCACCCACATGGCAGCTCACAACTGTCAGTAACTCCTATTCCAGGGGATTTGACTTCTGTGGCTTCTGTGGGCACTGCACAGCAAAGGTACACTTACATACATGAAGGCAGAACACCCATATGCATAAAATAAAAATAATAAAATATTAAAAAAGGAAAAGAGCCGAGCGTGGTGGCACACACCCTTAATCCCAGCACTCCGGGAGGCAGAGGCAGGTGGATCTCTGTGAGTTCAAGGCCAGCCTGGTCTACATAATGAGTTCCAGGACAGCTGGGGCTACAGGGAAAATTTAGAATGCTAGGCTTGGTGGTGTGCACTTGTAACACTGGCACTAGGGAGGCAGAGGTAGGAGGATAGCCAGTTCCAGGCCAGCCTGGGTAGCAAGGCAGTGTCTCAAATATATTTTTTATTTTCTTGAGACAGGGTCTTACTATGTAGCCCTGGCTGACCTGGAAGTCACAGATACCTGCCTCTGTCTCCCAAGTGCTAGGATTAAAAGTATGTGCCACCATGCCCAGCTCTGAAAACAGAATCTTTTTTTTTTTTTTTCTTCGTCTTTTTGAGACAGGGTCTCCCTGTAGCCCCAGCTGTCCTGGAACTCGCTATGTAGATCAGGCTGCCTTTAACTCACAGAGATCTGCCTGCCTCTTCCTCCCGAGTGCTGGGATTAAAGGTGTGCGCCACCATGCCTGGCCAGGATTATATTTTCAAAAATAGATTGATCCAGTGAAATTCAGAAATCTTAGAACCAGTAATTCTGTTTGTCTAATCTCTCACTGAGTGTCTAACATAAAGCTAGCTGCCAAGCACCAGTCTAAATATTTTTTGCAAATGTTTACTAGTTTAATTGGGGTGGGGTGTTGAGGCAGGGTCTTGCTGGGTATTCCAGGCTGTCCTGGAACTCCCTGTGTTGTTTAGGTCTTAAACCCATGAGCTTCCTCCTGCCTCAGTTTCTTGGGTGCTGGATACAAGTATGAGTACTATGCCTGCCTTACTAGTTTAAATTTTGCTAACAGTTCTGTGAGATAGGTACTGGTATTTCCATTTCACAGGTAAGGAAACTGAGACCAGAGTATAAGTTACTCACCTATGGGCCTTAGATGTCAGTGGTAAAGGTAGAATTTGAATTTACATTGTGTGGTTTTAGTTTGGCCTCATAGGCTGGGTTGGTGGGCTGATTCCCTCCCTCCCTCCCTTCTTCCCTCCCTCCCTCCCTTCTACGTGTATATGTGTAAATGAGTATAGCGCATGTACACCCATGTGTGTTCACATAGGTACATGTGTGCGCATGCCTGAGGTTGGCATTGGGTATCTTCCTCAGTCACTCTCCACCTTATATATTGAGGCAGGATCTCTCACTTGAATCTGAAGCTTGCCACTTTGGCTAGTCTAGCTGGCCAGCTTGCTCTGGGCACTTCTCTCTGCTTCCCAAGCTGGAATTACAGGCAGGCATTTATTGTGAGTGTTGGATCCAAATGCTAATCCTCACACTTGTGTCTTTACTCACTGAGCTGTCTACTCAGCCTCCTGAGTGCTGGGATTAGAGTTGGTGCCACCTTCCCTAACTAGAGGTCATATTCTTAGCTACTATACTCAAAAAACACTCTGTAATCATTCTTTATAGGTAAGAGTCTAAAAATTTTGTTTGAATGGTTGATTATCTGCAGTATTTCTCAGTAGAGGATGCTGTTGACTTATTGGGTTGAACAGTTCTCTGCTTAGCAGCCATGTCCCCTCCCCTTACTACCTCCGCAGTCATTATAGTATTTAAAAACAAGGAAAAAGAAAGCAAAATCCATCTTCATTTCCAAATTCTCCCCTGTCTGAAAATGTTGTAGAGACATAGAGCATGCTTTGTAGTTAGAAAGTTCTGTAAGAACCTGCTTTCTAGCCTCTACTGGTTGGTCATAGATTTGTACTTAAAACCAGAAGGATCATCTTTCAGACCATACATTTATTTGTGTGCTGATCTGCATATAGGATCTCTAGAATGTTCTTTTCTTGTTTATTCTCCATAGAGTAACATGGCATGCTTTGTGGAATAAGGACATACAGAGAGGGTCTGGAGAACTTGCTCAGTGGTTAAGAGCACTGGCTGCTCCTGTATAGAACCTGGGTTTGGTTCCCAGCACCTACATGGTGGCTAACAACCACCTATAACTCCTGTTCCAGGGGATCTGATGCTCTCTTCTGGCCTCTGTGGGCATTGCATGCACAGGTGCACTTACATACTTACATACATGCAGGCAAAACACAAAAATAAATGAATAAAATTTTTTTTTCAAAAAGAATACTGTATAGAGAGAAGCCTGGCATAGTGGGTTCACACCTTTAATCTCAGCACTTGGGAAGCAGAGGCAGGTGGATCTCTGAGATGGAGGACAGAATGGTCTATACAGGGACCCTATTTAAAAAAACAAACAAACAAAAAATACATAGAGAGAGCCCAGTTGCTAGAGTGAGTGCTTGCCTGGCATGCATGAAGCCCTTGATTCAATGACAAGTATTGCAAAAAACTTGGTATGGTGGTATACACAGCTTGTAGTCTTAGCATTGGAAATGTAGAGGCAGGATGTTGAGAAGCTCAAGGTTATCTTCAACTATATAGTGTGTTTGAGGGCAGCCTGGGTTAGAGATCTAGTCTCAAAAAAACAGCAAAGTGACCACACCTTTAATCCCAGCATTCCCAACACTGGAGAGGGAGTTGGGGCAGAGGCAAGTGGATCTCTGAATTTCCCAGGCCAGCCTGGTTTTCATAAGGACTTCCAGACCAGCCAGGGCTATATAGTAAGACCTCCATCTCAAAGGGGGTAGTGGGGTATGGATAAGTGGCTCGGCTAGTAAAAGTGCTTGCCATGCAAGCTTGATAATTTTGAGTTTGGATCCTTGGAACTCATGTATAGAGCTGGACACTGGTGACATGTGTCCTGGTACTTCAATGTTAGATGAGGGGCAGAGATGAGAGAATCTCCCAGGCTAGCTAACCTGGAGTACAGAACACAGCAGCAAATAAGAGAGACCTTGTCTCAAATAAGGTAGAAGGCATAGACCAACACTTGGCTTGTCCTCTGACCGTCACACTTGAGCCTTAGTACATGCATGCCTCTCATGTGAACACGCACACAAGTACTAAATATGTGTGTATCCCGGTATGTCTATTACATAATTTATCATGGATCTCTAATTTCAGCTATGTATAATCCAGAATTATTTTGCAATTAGGTAATGGCTTTACCTAAGGCCTTTATCTTTTTTTGACTGTTAAGCCAGATCACCTTCATCCTTTTTTTAAAAAAATATTTTATTATTTTTATTTTATGTGTATGAGTGTAATGCCTGCATGTAGGTAAGTGCACCCGTGTCGTGCAGTGCCCGCAGAGGACAGAAGAGGCTGTCGGAGCCCCTGGAACTGGAGTTATAGACAGTTGTTAGCTGCCATGTGGGTGCTGGGATTCGAACCCGGGTCTTCTGCGAGAACAGTCAGTATTCTCAACCGCTGAGCCATCTCTCCAGCCCTATTCTTTTTTTAATTCAAATTTTTTGCTGAATTATTTTTATTTTATCCAGATGAGTGTTTTGCCTACATGTATGTGCATCCATGTTGTGTAATGCCTGGGAGGCCAGAAGAAGGGAACTGTAGTTACAGATAGTTGTTAGCTGCCATGTAGGTGCTAGGAATGGAACCCAGGTCCTCTGCAAGAGCAACCAGTGTTCTTAACCACTGAACCATCTTTCTAGCCCCCCTGAAAAAAAATTTTTTTTTTTGGGTCCCTTTTGAGATAGGGTCTCTTTGTAGCCCCAGCTGGCCTGGAACTCACTATGTAGACCAGGCTGGTCTTGAACTCACAGAGATCCGCCTGCTTCTGCCTCCCAAGTACTGGATCAAAGGTGTGTACTACCACTCCCCATCCCTAAAAAAATTTTGTATGTGTTTGTGTGCTGGTACTCAGGCAACATGGTGCACATGTGGAAGAGGTCTGGGGACAACCTTCGGTCGCTTCTTTCCCTGTGCCAACACAGGTAATCACATCGGATTGGGAGACAAATGTCTTTACCTGCTGAGCCATTTACTTGGACCTCATCCAGTTTTTGTATAATTAAAAATTTGATTCTTAGTGTAAGATTTTATTTGGATTTAAAAATATTTATTATTATTTTTGGTCTTTATGAGACAGGGTCTCCCTGTAGCCCCAGCCGTCCTGGAACTCACTATGTAGACCAGGCTGGCCTTGAACCTACAGAGATCCGCCTGTCTCCCAAGCGCTGGGATTAAAGGTGTGTGACACTATACTTGGCTTTGTGTTTTTTTGTTATTTACTTATTTTTATTTTATGTGTATGAGTGTTATGTCTGCATGTAAGTGCACTAGTGTCATGCAGTGCCCACAGAGGACAGAAGAGGCTGTTGGATCCCCTAGAACTAAAGTTACGGACAGTTGTTGGCTCCCAAAAAAAAAAGAAATTTTATTTATTATTTTATGTATATGAGTGTTTTGCCTGCATGTATGTAAGTGTACCCTGTGTCTTGTCACAGAGGTCAGAAGAGAACATTGGATTCCCTTGGAACTGGAGTTATGGACAGTTCCTAGGACATCCTAACCGAGGATGACCTAAAACTTCTGATGCTTCAGCTCTTGCTTCCAAGTACTAGCATTATAGTCAGGCGCCAGCATGTCCAGCTTACTTGCTTGCTCATTCACTGACTGACTGACTGACTGTCTGTCTGTCTATGTGGTGCTGGAGATCAACCTCAGGACCTCACACATAGTAAGCAATCACTTGTACTGAGTTATGCCTACAGCCCCTGCTTTTAAATAGAATCTTCTTTTCTCTCATTGCTATCTCAGCAGAATGTCTCTTTCTCCCTTAGTTCTGTCACTTATCTACCAGTTATTTCTTCTATAGGCAGCATGGTTGGTAAGCATACCTTTTAACAGATTTGTGTGTGTGTGTGTGTGTGTGTGTGGGTGAAACAAACTAGTCAGTTTGTTAAGAAGGAACTTCTGAGAATAGACCAGGTAAGAGAACTGGGATAGGTAAGTTCATGGCCCAAAAGCCTTTGACCTCCGGCATCATGACCCTTTATAATTCACTTATAACAGGTAACAGGTACCTGTTCCCACATTTGTATATCATGTGCTTTTCTTTTTTTTAAAAAATACTTTCTTATTTTTTATTTTATGTGTATGAGTGTATTACCTGCATGTGTGTAAGTGTACCCATGTTGTGCAATGCCCATGGAGGCCAGAAGAAGGTGTCACATAGCCTAGAACTGGAATTACGGATGGTTGTTAGCTATTGTATGGGTGCTGAGATTTAAACCTGGATCTTCTGTAACAGCGGCTCATTCTCTTAATCACTGAGCCGTTCTCTTAACCACTCCAGCCCCATATGTTAATCTTTTGAATGTGTTCTAGTTAGCATGTATTATATATATTAATAATGAGTTTCCTTGTATTTTCATACATAAATATAATGTAGTTCAATCATAATCAGGTCCCCACCCTTTCTTGTCCTCTTTCAACTTCTTCTATTCCCCACCCTCTTCCCAGCTAGCTCCCTTCTAATTTTATGCCATGCCCCCTCCTTGCTGCCCCAGTGAATTTTATTATGATTGTTTCCAGGAACACTGGTAAGGGTTACAGGAGCATAGGCATCTTGCCAGTAGCAACACCACTGAAGAAAATGTCTCTCCCTCCACATCAACCATTAACTGTATAAATCCTCAGGGAGAGATGGGGCCCAGTGATGTGGTCCAGTTTTGTGCAGATCTGGTATTGGTAATCACAGCTGCTATGTAATTTAAGATTTTTAATGGGGGATAGGGGTATAGCTCCAGTTGGGGAGCATTTGCCCAGCACGTTCAGTGTTCTGCATTTGATACACATTGTGACAAAAACAGAAAACTTCAACAGGACTGTATAGGATGTTGTTAGATTTCTTTCTGTTGTGAAGCAGATCCTTTAATTAGTTCATTGCTGACATTAAGCCAGCTAATACATCAAACTAATGCTAGGATGGTTAAATTTCTGTGTATGTATATGATAGATTGTAATAATAGTTCTGGAATAATAGGTGCTTGTTAGTCCATTTCCCATTGCTATGACACATAACCTGAGGCTGGGTACTTCATAAAGAAAAGTGGTTTCTTTAGTTCCCAGCCTTGGAGACTGAAAGTCCAAACATCATAATGTTGCCTTGGCAAGAGACTCATAATAAAGATGGTGACAGCAAATTTGAGGAGAGATTACATGACAGGACAGAAAGCTGGAGGTTAGGAGTGTTCAGGACAGGGTTTCATGTAAGAGCCCAGGCTGGTCTGGAACTTGCTATGTAACTGAGGTTGGGGTTGAATTCCTACTTCTACCTCTCATGTGCTGAGGTTATGGTTGTGTGCCACCATACCCAGCTAGTCTTACTTTTTTATAAGAACTCACTGTTTTGAGAATCAACTTGCTCTGAAGAGCTGTATTAGTCTCCCCCAAAGACCCAGACACCTCCCAGTAAGCTCTTTTTTAAGGTGCAAGGGTTGGTTTTCTGAGACAAAGTGTTTAGTGTAGCCAAGGATGACCTTGAACTCTGATCCTCCTGCCTCCTACCTCCCAATTGCTGGGATTAAAGCATGTGCTACTATTGTCAGGTTGCTCTACTTTGTAATAGTTCTAGCACCTCCCAACATTACTACACTGAGAACTAAGTAAGCTTCAGACACATAAACCCTGGGAAGACTAACCATAGCTAGGTGGGAGAGAGAATCTGCCTTTAGGATATTGGATTATTCTGATCAGGGATTTATCCCCCCGCCCCCCATGCTAGTTGGCAGAGTAATCTTTAGGAACCACTCCCCTTCATTATCTTATATATATTTAATTGGGACTGGAGAGCTGACTCAGCAGTTGAGAGTTGATTGCTCTTGCAGAGGACCTGGGTTTGGTTCCCAGCACCCACGTGGCTGATAATTGTCTGTAACTCCAGTTCCAGGGGATCCAACGTCCTCTTTTGACCTCCATGAACATTGCTGGACATGGGTGCACTTACATGCAGGCAGTATACTCATACACCTTTAATCTCAGCACTCCAAAGACAGAGGCAGGCAGATCTCTGTGAGATTGAGGACAGCCTGGTCTATGTAGTGAGTTTCAGGCCAGTTGGGGTTACAGGGAGACCCTGTCTCAACTGCCCTCCCCTCAAAAATTAGTTCAAAATTTTATTTAAGTGTGATATTTTTTTCCCCAGCATCTGTTAGGAAAGTCCTATTTCATATTGAATATTGTTAGAGGAAGAGTACTTAACCTTTGTGGGCCCAGAGTCTTGGTCAAGAATGGGGATTGACCTTTATTATCATCATTTCCCCCTTTTCCTCCTCCTTTTTTCTTCTTTTGTAAGAACCACCACTTTATTTCCATGGAGGTTTAAAAAGTTGATTTTTTTTTCTCCTCAGCTTGCTGAACTAAAGCAAGAATGTCTTGCCCGTGGTTTGGAGACCAAGGGAATAAAACAAGATCTTATCAATAGACTCCAGGCGTATCTTGAAGAACATGGTAAGTACTTTGTGCAGGTGGCAGTGTGATGTGCTGTGAGTGAAAGCATTAATTTTAAGACTCTGACACTTAGAAGATGTCTTCTTTTAGGTAATTGGTGATATAATGTCTAAATTAACAGCATCAAAAAATGCTTAGAGATAGCCATGGTGGCTCATGCACTAATCCTAGCACTTAGGAGGCTTAGGCAGGAGGATTGCCTCAAGTTCAAAGCCAGTCTGATTTACAGAGTGAGACCCTGTCTCTTAAAAAAAAATTTATGGGGCCTGGAGAGATGTCTTAGAAGACATGGATTCAAATCCCAGCACCCACATGGCAGCTAACAACCATCCATAAGTCCAGTTCCAGGTCATCTGACCCCTTTTGTCCTCTGAGGGTACTGCATGACATGGGTGCACTTAGACACATGCAGGCTATACACTCATACACATAAAAATAATAAATAAAATAGTTTGTAAAAGGGGGCTGGCAAGATGACTCAGTGGTTCAGAGCACTGACTGCTCTTGCAGAGGACCCAGGTTCGATTCCCAGCACCCACATGGTGGCAACGAACCATCCTTAACTCCAGTTCCAGAGGAAACTGAAGCCTTCTTCTGACCTCTGCAGCATTGCACGACATGGGTGCACTCACATACGTGCAGGTAATACATGCATACACGTAAAATAAAAATAATAAAATATTTTTTAAAAAGTTTGTAGAAAGCGTAATACTATCACTAGACTGAAGGCTTGAATTTTAATTCCCTTTGTGCAAACACATTTACTAAATATATTTGGAGAGTCACTGTATAGCTAAGTGTCAATCCTTAATTTAATGGTATTAGACAAATATCTGAACACTTGAAATCCATAAAGTAGATAATATCTCGTTCCTCCTAGGCCTGACATTCTCCAGTTCTACCTTTTAAAAAAAATAAAAGTAACCCCCAACTTTTTTAAGGCACATATTAATCATCTCAGGTTATACACACTTAATTTTTACTTGCTCCCTTTTATTTCCATTTCTCATTTCATTTTCTTTCAATACTCTCAGACATCCATTCTAATGTATTTGATATGTTCAAGATATATTCGGGGCTGGAGTTCAGTGGTTAAGAGCACTGTCTGCGGGCATGGTGGTGCATGCCTTTAGGCCCAGCACTTGGGAGGCAGAGGTAGGTGGATTTGAGTTTGAGGCCAGTCTGGTCTACATAGTGAGTTCTAAGCCACAG
>NW_008342927.1:148364-155509 GCF_000622305.1 Nannospalax galili
ATTCATTCCAAAAGGCCACACACACAAACACACACACATACACCCTCTACAATTTAAGTTAAATAATTCATAGCAGACAATATAAATTGAAAATTAAAGGGTTAGGGATATAGTATAGTGGTGGAGTGCCCTAGAACCAAAAACTTAAGTACCTCACAATATACTTTACAAAGATTTTTAGTAGAGTTTTGAGGGATGCTGAATATATGAATATTTGAATACATAGATAGACCCTATAGCATTGTTTCTTGATTTTTCTTTCACATCTGGAGAGCCTTCTATGTTACATTAGTAATAATTTACTTAAATGTTATTCTAGGTCTGGTGTCTTGCACCTTTAACTCCAGCACTCAGGAGGTAGAGGCAGGTGGATCTACATATCAAATTCAAGGCCAGCTGGGACTACAGCAAGACCTGGTCTCAAAACAAAAGCAAACAACAACAAAAAAGTTAATTATATGTTAGACAGGATTTTAAGTGATTTAATCCTCACATCTACTCTATGGAGTAGAGTCAATTGTTCTAGCAAGTGGTGAGCATGACTTTTTTTCAAGCTTGTAAGTGTGGGAAAATACGAGTAAATATAAAAGTTGGGAGAATAGTATGATAGGCTTTCTTGTACCATCATCCAGATATGATGGTTATTAATTTAAAACCTTATTCTTTTTTTTTTTTTTTTTTTTTTTTTTTTTTTTAGGTCTCCCTGTAGCCCCAGCTGGCCTGGAACTCACTATGTAGACCAGGCTGGCCTTGAGCTCATAGAGATCCTCCTGCCTCTGCCTCCTAGGACTAAAGACGGGTCCCACCATGCCTGGCAGAACTTTATTCTTTCTAGCAATGTAATTTGAGACTGACCTGGAATTTGGCTCTGTAGCTGAGGATGACCTTGAACTCTGATCTCAAGTGCTATGAGGTTACAGGCCTGAGCAACCACAGTTGGCAGCAATTAGAATATTCTGTTTATTTGAGGAATAGTGGTTTATTTCACTAGTCTTCTGTTAATAAACATGTAAGCTATTCATAAAAATAATTGCATTGTTTTGTGTCCTTATCAAACTATTTTTATAGGTATACAAGTCTGTCCAGTGGATAAATCTGTATTGGAAGATAATGCTGTATCACACAGCATGTACATTTAACAATTTGATAGATTTTGCCAAATATTACTTTGTTTGTTTTAGTTATTTCACCCCACCTCCCCCCTCCTTCATGCTCAGATTGAACTGAGGCTTCATGTAGACATGTATATTCTACCAGTAAGGTACACCTTCATCCTGCATTATAGGCTTATAATTAGATATAGTACCTTGAGAAAATGATTTGATGAAATAGCTTTAAAGTAGATATATTGAGGTATTTCTGGTATAGGAATGAAGATCAAATTAATATAGTGATAATTGACTTGTTTGAGTTAAAAATAATGAGGTTTGAAAACTTATAGATCATTGCCCTTAGAATATATAAAATGTAATTATTTTGTTCATGCAGGTTTAGTTCTATTAATGAAGTTTGAAAGAAAGAAAATGATAACACTCGGGAGGCAGAGGCAGGCGGATCTCTGAGTTCAAGGTCAGCCTGGTCTACATAGTGAGTTCTAGGCTAGCTGGGGCTATAGGAAGACCATGTCTCAAAAAGGCCAGAAGAAGGAAGGAAGGGAGGGAGGGAGGAAGGAAGGAATGAAGGTTGGTTGAGAGTTATAATTTTGCTTTGTAGAGGCATAGTGGTTTTAGACTAAACTATATACAGAAAGATTCTGAGTTCCTGTAGTTTAGGGGGAGGTGCTTTTTTTTTTTTTTTTTTTCGGTCTTTTTGAGACAGGGTCTCCCTGTAGCCCCAGCTGGCCTGGAACTCACTATGTAGACCAGGCTGGCCTTGAACTCACAGAGATCCGCCTGCCTCTGCCTCTGGAGTACTGGGATTAAAGGTGTGCACCACCACGCCTGGCAGGGGGGAGGTTCTTTTTGTATGTGACTAGATAGAAGAGAAATTTGTTACTGAAGAGTAGAAATTTCCCCTGAGTTCGATGAGAATGTGATGTGTATTTATTTCTTGAGTTTGTAGCTAAGGGAATTGGAATACGGCATGAGGAAATTTCCTCTCTTGGGTTTCATTTTTACCCCGAGGACTACTTAAATGATTGTGTTTCACTCAAGAACGTGGGGACAGATTGTAACTTGGCTCTCATGCCTTCCTAGCATGCACAAAGCCCAGCACTGTATAAAACCAGATGTAGTATATGCTTGTGATCCCAGCACTTGGGAGGTGGAGGCAGGAGAATCAGCAGTTCAAGGTCATCCTCAGCTACAGACCAAGTTTGACTTGGAGACTGTGTCTCCAAAAGAAAGATGATGATGTGAAGGAAGTCATTAATTAGCCTGAGGTTGGTGGATAGGACTGCTCTTTTAAAGACCTTAGACTTAAAAACATAAACTTCTGTGCTTTATCTTTTGCCTGATTAAGACAGGGAGGGAGTGGTTAGGTGTGGCACACCTGTAATCTCAGCATTTGAGAACTGGAGCCAAAGGATCTGGAGTTCAAAGATAACTGTGGCCACATGAGAGAGACTGTGTCTCAAGCAACACAACAATGAAATGAAAAGACAGAGTTGGGGAAGAATGGCTAGGAAATGGAAAGTGTGTAGAATATTCCAGAGCTGATTCTTTAGCTTGAAATTGTCTATAAATACAAATGCACCTCTGTTTCTCATTTGACACACACCCCCCCATTCAAGGCAGTTAAATATTGTAGGACTTAGTTATGGTCAGCAGGGGGCATCCATTGCTTGCCTCTTGGCCTAAGGACCTCCAACAAAAGGATGGAGGAGAAAGTTCCTGTTTCAGAATTGCTTCCTCTGAAAATGTCATTAAACCATTACTACCTTTCAGGGCATCAAATGGGAAAAGTGTTTGGGATATTGGAACAAAAGCTGCCTATGGCTCTAAATAAGGGACCTTAATGAGACTGGTTATGACCCACAGTTTTATGGGAGTTGTTTGTTAGGGAGTTAATGTCCTCCTGTTTATCTGGGGGACTTCCGAACTTTGTCTCCTGCCCCTGTGGTCCCCCTCCTTTGTTTTCTCTTAAACCTTTTGACCAGTAACTTACCATGTTTTCCTAATTCAACCCCCCCCCACCCCCTTAGCCTTTTCCCACTTCCTGTGGCATTTTTATTTGTTCCACTTTCACTGTTTTAGCTAGAGCTACAATCCCCATGTGAGAAATATGGGATTTATAAAAGAAGGAAATCAGCATGTACAGCACTCAATAATTGTGTAATGAAAATTGGCAACTGTATTTAAATGAAGGTTGGAGAGAGAACCATCATCCTAAACTAACTTTAAAGTTCCTAAAAACAAATGAAATGATTTCTAGTATCCTTTGAGTGTTTTCCATTTGGACCAATATGTTTAACCTAAATTCTTTCCTGATTACTTTCTTATACCTTAGTTAAAGTAGCTTAGTCTTATTTTAATTCTCTCTTCTCAGTAGATGACAGTTCAAGGAACCAGTTGTAATGGACTTCATGTTTCTTTGGATTAAGGGGTGGCAGAACACATAATGGGGCAGAGGACATGATTCAGGTGAATTCTTATACCTTTCTAAGGTTTGGGTTTAAAATAGCAGTTTTCTGATTTTTAAAAATCTCTCTTTTCCAGGGCATCGGAAAAAAAAGTGGTAAAAATTACATCTGAAATACCACAGACTGAGGTAAGTATTCTATTTCTTAGTATCTCCTCCCCCTCTCATTCCTTTTTAAAATATTTATTTATTATTTATTCATTTATTTTGGGAGGAGGGATGCAGAGGCAGGCATGCCATGGTGCTCATGTTGGGGTCAGAGAACAATTTTCTAGAGGCAGTTCTTTCATTTTTTGAAGTGGGGAGCTCTTTGCCCCCGCCCCAATTTTTTTTTTAATTACCTTTTATTCACTTAGCTCTGTGTGTGTGTGTGTGTGTGTGTGTGTGTGTGTGTGTGTGTGTCTGTGTCCATGTCCATCCGTGTTCTCTCCTTCTGTCATGTGGGTACCTGGGATTGAACTCGGAGGTCATCAGGCTTTGTGGCAAGTGCTTTTACCTACTGAGTTATCTTGCTGGCTTCAGGCATGGTCTCTTCTGTTGCTGCTGTGATGTATCCCTCAGGCTAGCTAGCACATGAGCTTCCAGCAATTCTCCTGAAATTGCTCTGCCTCCCGTCTTCTAGCTGGAGTGCTTGGATTATAGATTGTACTAACACATCTGATGGTTTAATGTGCATCCTGGGGGACTCCTCTCAGGATGTCAGGCTCGTGCGGCATGCACTTTAACTTGCCGAGTCATTTTCCCAGTCCACCCTCTCCCTTCTTTTTATGATTTTTTTTATTTTTATGTGTATACTTCAGTCTACCAAGTGCTGGGACTATGGTAGTAGGTATGCACCACCACTCCTGTCAATTCCTATTTTTTTACCTATTTTTTTTCTGTATCATTATTTAAAAATTTTTATTCAGAGCTGACAAGATAGTTCTGCTGGTAAAGGATCTTGTAGCCAAAACCAAAACCTGAGTTTGATCCTCTGGGACATACATGGTAGAAGGGAGTGAACCGTCTTTAAAAGTGCTAAAAAAAAAAAAAGGCCGGGCGCACGCCTTTAGTTCCAGCACTTTGGAGGCAGAGGCAGTCAGATCTCTGTGAGTTCGAGGCCAGCCTGGTCTGCATAGTGAGTTCTAGGTCAGCTGGAGCTACAGGGAGACCTTGTCTCAAAAAGACCCCCCCCCCAAAAAAAATTAAGTGCTTAAAATTTTATTTATAGAAAATCAGATTTGGGGATGGGTGTGGTGGTGTACACCTTTAGTCACTTGGGAGGCAGAAGCAGGTAAATCTTAGTGAGTTCTAGGCCAGCTGTCTCAAAAAAGACAAAAAAAAAAAAAAATCACATCTGATTTTGATCTCTCCACTTACTCTTGGGAAAATACTTGAGCTGGAATAATGAGTAGTTAGCTTTGCGGCTGTTATCTGTTGTATGTAATTCTGTATTCTTAATAGTAATTCTTAAGAAGTTTACAGGCATAGGATTAAAATTTTTAGAGGATTGTATCTTGAAGAAGTGGCGTGGTAGCTGTTCTTCAGTTGTTACCTGCTAGCTGATGAGAGTGAACTTTCTTTGGAATTTTAATCTCAAGATCTATGAAATCAAGTTCCATTGAGCTCTTGTGTTCAGTTTTGAACTTTCAAAATAAAGATTTATTAAATTCTTTTAGAATGCTGTGAAATAGTGGTCTTATTTTTAGTTGAAAGATTGCCTACTAGTATTGGACCCAAGCTGTTCCTTTGATCTTTTTCAAAGGTCAATCAGACTCAGCTTTGAGGTTCTTGGCTTTGTGCAGAATGTAGATTTTATTTTTTTCTCTCTCTCTGTTTTTGAGAACACGAATGTAATAATAGTTTTGTGTGTTTCTTTTCTGGAAACAGCTGTCGTGTTAAGCTGTAGGATGGATAGTACTTGATGTGCACAGGGAGTGTCAGGTTTTCAGACAGACCTTAAGTAGTTATTCTAACCAACTTTGTTTCAACCAGAAGTTAAGTTTTTCTTATCTTTCGTTGTCATTACTTAGAGAATGCAGAAAAGGGCTGAACGATTCAATGTGCCTGTAAGTTTGGAGAGCAAGAAAGCTGCTCGGGCAGCTAGGTGAGTGTTTCCAGCCCTTTAAAATATTTATGTAATAATTGTTGATTTTAAGTGGAATACAATGAATACATTTTGGGGCATATTCAGAACATTTCTGCTCTACATTAGCCTTTGTAATTATTGGTTAGAGTTTTCGTAGTAGGTAAAAGTCAGGAACTGACTGTTGTTCCTAAGTCTGATGTGGACTGCTTTTAGTGTATTTTTGGACTCTTGGTGAGAAAGAGAGTAAACTGAACCTCTTTCATGGGGTTGTTAGAATTAGCTAATGATTGCAAAGTTTGAGATCACAAGGAAGAAGTGTCATGTACCCTTGACAGGGACACAGCCAGGAGTGTGAATAACTTCCTAAAACTTAGCTTGTTTTTTCTCCCTATAGGTTTGGATTTTCTTCAGTTCCAACAAAAGGTGAGAGGACAGAGATTCTGAGAAAGTTTGTTTTGTTTCTTTTCTGGCGTCCCATATTTTATTCCTCCCAATTAAGATAAAATTGTTAGCTCTAGAAGCCCTTGAGATTATAGTATTTGTATCTTCCCTTTTGGGAAAGACATACCTAAGACATCATGGAAAATTGAGAGAATAAGAGGAAGTGCCTCTGTTTGTCTTCCTTTCTTTGACATCTAAAATGTTTACCACCTGTTTTATTTATTCTGTGTCTTAGCGTAAAATTATTGTGTACTTCTCCAGTGTTCTGAGCTAACATAGTAAAAGGAAAAAGGTTATTTTACCCTCAGTTTTACTTTTTTTTTTCTTTCCTTTTTTGGTTTTTTGATATGGGAATCTCACTATGTAGCCCTGACTGGCCTGGAACTTGCTGTGTAAGCCAGGCTGGCCTTGAACTCACGAGATCCACTTGCCTCTGCCTCCAAAATGCAGGGATTAAAGGCAGAATCACCAGGATTTTACTTGTAAAAAATTTGTAAGGAAAGCCAGGTGTTAGTGTTAGTGGCACATGCCTTTAATCCTACCACTTGGGAGGCAGAGGCAGGTGGAACTCTGTGAGTTTTAGGCCAGCCTGGTCTATATAGCAAGATCCAGGCCAGCCAGGGCTACAGGGAGTCCCTGTCTCAAAATAAAAAATAAAAATAAAAAAAAAAGAACTTGTAAGGAAATAATCTTTGTTTAAAGGATTTAGCCAAGAGGATTATGTTAGGATTGTATATATTGATCAGTAATTAGAAACAACCATGCATGCAACACAGGATAGTTAAACAGATGTGTATTATAGTAGACCATGTACAAAGTTAAAATAGTATTTTAAGGAATGAAGAGATGACTCTGTGATGAAAGTGCTTGAAGACAGGAATTTGAGCCCTAGAACCCACATTTAAAGAAAATTGGGCAGCCATGCATGATGGCACACGCCTTTAATCCCAGTACTCGGGAGGCACAGGCAGGCAGATCTCTGTGAGTTTGAGGCCAGCCTGGTCTCCATAGCGAATCCAGGCCAGCTAGGGCTACAGGGAGACCCTGTCTCAAAAAG
>NW_008342927.1:155528-186372 GCF_000622305.1 Nannospalax galili
AAAAAAAAAAAGAGAGAGAGAGAGAGAGAGAGAGAGAGAGAGAGAGAGAGAGAGAGAGAGAGAGAAAGAAAGAAAATTGGGCATGGTGGTATGTGCTTAAAATCCCAGTAGGGAGGCGGAAATGGGCAGTTCCCTGGGGCCTGTTGGCCAGCCAGCCTAGGCTAATTGGTGAGCCTCAGGCCAGTGAGAGACCCTATCTCAGAAAAAAACAAAAGAAGGTGGGCAGCTCCTGGGGAGCAATAGCTGAGGTTGTCCTCTGGCTTACACATGCCCACATATGCACAAAAGAATATTTTTAAAAGTTTTTGCTCTTTTTGAGACAGGGTCTCCCATAGCCCCAGCTGGCCTGGAACTTACTATGTAGACCAGGCTAGCCTTGAACTCATAGAAATTCACCTGCCTTTGCCTCCCAAGTGCTGGAATTAAAGACATGTGCCACCATACCTGGCTAAGAGTAATATTATAAAGATAGATAATATCCGTGTATTTCTGTAATCCCAGCACTTTGGTAGGTTGAGCTGAAAGGATTGCTGGTTGAAATTCAGCCTGAGCTACACTTTGTGAAACTGTCCTAAAAAAGAAAATCAAGCACTGAATGGCTGGGCATATAGTTCAGTTTGTATAGTGTGTTGGCCTAGCATGGACTGGATTTGATCCCCAGTATCACGAAAACTGGTTATTATGGTGGATGCCTGCCTGGGATACTAGCATTCAGAAAGTGGAGGTAGGAGGAACAAGTTCATGCTCATCCTCAGGTATGTAGGGAGTTTGAGGCCAACCTGAGCTCTATGGGACCCTGTCTCAAAACAAGCAGAGGCTCTGGGAATGTAGCCTAGTAGAGAATACTAGTCCAGCATATGCAAGGCCCTCGGTTTAATGCTCAGTCTTCTAACCTCCAAACAAGAGACTGAAAATATTTGTCAGTCAGAAAGATAACTGAAAAACCAAGTTCTAAAATTATTGGCAAATATGTTACTGTTTTATTCATAGAAGAGAATATATATGAGAGGGAATAAAAAATTAAAGATACACTAAATTGTATTTTTCAGATCTAGAAGTTTGAATGACTCTGCTTTTTAAAAAATATCTATACATTTATTAAAAATGGAAAAAATGGGGGCTGGAGAAATGCCTCAGCGGTTAAGAACACTGGTTGTTCTTGCAAAAGACCCAGGTTCGAGTCCCAGCACCCACATGGTAGCTAACAACTGTCCGTAACTACGGTCCCAGGGGATCCAGCAGCCTCTTCTGACCTCCGAGGACATTGCATGACACAGGTGCACTTACCTACATGCAGGCAATAATACATGCATACATATAAAATAAAACAAAAAAAATTTAAAAAAAGAAAGGAAAGAAAAAAAAAGAAAGAAAGAAAGAGTGGAGCTAGAGAGATGGCTCAGTGGTTAAGAGCACTGGCTGCTTTTGTAGAGGACCCCGATTTGATTCCTAGCACCCACATGGCAGCTAACAACTATCCGTAACTCCAGTTCCAGTTCCAGGGGATCCAACACTCTCTTCTAGCCTCTGTGGGCATTGCATGACACAGGTGCACTTATATTACATTCAGGCAAAACACTCATACACATAATAAAACGAATTTTTTTTTTTTTTGGTCTTTTTGAGACAGGGTCTCCCTGTAGCCCCAGCTGTCCTGGAACTTACTATATAGATCAGGCTGGCCTAGAACTCACAAAGACCTGCCTGCCCCTGCCTCCTAAATGCTGGGATTAAAGGTGTATGCCACTACGCCTGGCACTAATTAAAAATGAAAAAAATAGGAAAACTTATTTCCTAGAAAAGTGCGTAGCCTCTATTCTTCAATATTTCAGATTTAATGTAGTCTCCTAATCCAATCTAGTCTTCTTGTAATCTATCAGTAATTTAATTTGTTGAGAAAATGTGCCCCAATAATCTTGTGTTACTGGGTTTGATCCCTAACACTGAAAAATAGAATAAGAAAAATTCTGACTGCTGTCACTACAATGTTTCAGAAAAGACAGCTTTTGTGACTGTTGTTTGTATCAAAAAGAATTGGGACAGGTACAACAAATGATTTAAAAGATGATGCTGTTTGAAGAAAAACAAAAGCAAAAATCAAGCTGGATAATGTGGTGTAGGCTGAGGCAGGAGGATTGTCACAAATTCAAGGCCAGCCTGATCTACAGTGAGACCATCTCAAAAGCTCCTTTTCCCCCAAGAAAGCTAAACTTGGTCATCTGAAAATGAAACTTCATCAATAAAGTAATATATAAATAACATTTGCAGTGTTATTCATACAATTTTGACCTTCTAGAACTACAGCATAGCTCTTAGAAGAATTTAGGAAATGTAAAAGTATTGTTTTTTTGAATGAGGACATGAAACACTAAATAGTTTCTATACCTGAGTGTCTACAGTGGGAAATTAGGGGACCACTTAGAAGGTAAAGGTCAATTAAAATTTTGGAAAGTTCAAAACATAATTTTTGCTGGATATGGTGATGCATATTGTAACCCTAACACTTAGGAGGTAGAGAAGTGGAGGCCAGGAATTCAGGGTTATCCTTTGCTACATACCACAGTATATAATCCATTGGTTTTTAGTTTATTCAGAGGGCTGTGCACCCATCACAGTAAGACCTAAAATAAGCTCTGTGTTTATTTGCAGTTGCTCCTCATTCCCTTTTCTACTCCAGTACTTAAGCAGCTACTGATAGTTTTCTCTCTATATAAATGAAATCATGCAATTTGTGATCTTTTGTAATTAGATTTTTTTCACTTAGTATAATAATTTATATTTTGATTGTTTTTGAGACAGTTTCATTTTATAATCCAGAGTAGCCCCAAACTTACTGTGTTGCTTAGACTGGCCTCCTCAAACTTAAAATCCTTCTGCTTTGCCCTCCTAAGTGTGAGGATTAACACATAGGAATCAGCAGGCCTGTCTGTGTGCTAAGTACTGTGCCACTGAGCAACATTCTAAGCCCAGCATATTTCCTGGATTGAGATAGAAACATTTCATTCCTTTTTGTCATTTGTGGTATGTGCCACTGTGCGGTTATGTCATGTTATTTATCCAGTTATCAGTTGATGGCTATTTACTTTCACTATTTATCTAGTATAAACGATTCTATGAACATTTTTATATGAGTTTCTTGAGTTTTTGTGTGGTTATATAATTTTTTTGAACATACCTCTAGGAGTGGAATTATCTGGTAACATTTTGAGAAACCACCAAACTGTTGTTTTCTAAAGCAGTCATATCATTTTGTGTTCCCAACAACAGTGAGTGCAGGCATGATTTCTAGATGCATTTTCTGTCTTCTCTCTCTCTTTGTAGAAGAAGGGATATTTATCTTGTGTCTTTATGTTGTTAATTTGATTAGACTATTGACTTCGGGTTTTAAAAATATTAAAATTTAAAAAATTTTCTTCCTTTAGGTCTGTCATCTGATACCAAGCCTATGGTATGAAATCTTTTTATTTTATTTTTTTTATTTCTTGCAAAGCTAGAGACTCTCCTCAGATCAGTGGGAACTCAAGTCATAAGTTTGGTAACTGTTTTTAGTATAGGATGTCCTGAATTTTAAGTGTTTGAGGTCTGGAGAGGTTAGAAAAATTGTCACATCTTCAAATTATTGTAGATACCTTTCCTACCACTAATCATTTTGAAAGGATGGGTAGATTTTAGTAAGGAAAATCCCTTTCTCTACTATCCTGGAGTTTTAGGCCTTCTCCAATGACTTCTGATAATGTCTAGTTCTTTTTTTTTTTTTAATATTTTATTTATTTATTTTTTATGTGTACAAGTGTATTGCCTGCATGTATGTGAGTGCACCTGTGTCATGCAATGCCGCAGAGGTCAGAAGAGGGCTTCAGATTCTCCTGGAACTGGCGTTAAGGACAGTTTGTAGCTGCCATGTGGGTGCTAGGAATCGAAATGGGCTGGAGAGATGGCTCATCAGTTAAGAGCACTGTCTGCTCTTGCAGAGGACCCAGGTTCGATTCCCAGCATTGCATGGTGGCTAACAACTGTCTATAAGTCCAGTTCCAGGGGAATCCTACACCCTCTTCTGACCTCCGTGAGCACTACAAGACACAGGTGCACTTTCATACATGCAGGCAATAGACTCATAAAAAATAAAATAATGAGCTGGGTGTGGTGGCACACACCTGTAATCCCAGCACTTGGGAGGCAGAGGCAGGCTCTGTGAGTCAAGGCCAGCCTGGTCTCCAGAGTGAGTCCAGGCCAGCTGTGACTACAGCGAGACCCTGTCTCAAAAAGACCAATAAATAAATAAATGAATAAATGAATAACTAACTAAATAAATATAATGGAAAAATATATATTTGTTATTGGTGAGGGGAAATGCCATATCACATGGGTGAAAATCAGAGGACGACTTTGTAGAGTTACTTCTTCCACCTTTGTGTGGGTTCTGGGGATTAAACTGATAGGGTTGTGGTACCGAAGCCTTTACCTGCTGAGCCATCTTACTGGCCTCAGTATCTAATTCTTTTTTTTTATTTTGGTCTTTAGATGAGACAAGGTCTCCCTGTTACCCCAGCTGTCCTGGAACTTGCTATGTAGGCCAGGCTAGCCTCAAACTCACAGAGATCCATCTGCCTCTGGCTCCCAAGTGCTGGGATTAAAGGCATGTACCACCATGCTTGGCCGGTTTAATTTTTTGAGACAGCCTTATATATATATTTGGCCAGTCTACAACTTTCTTTTAGCTGAGGATGGCCTTGAACTTTCTGATTCCTCTTGCCTTCACCTCTAGAGTGCTAGGAATCACACCAGCATTCTACTACCTCAGCTTGTTACTTTTTAGTACTACCTATTAAATATAGTATAAAAGAGTGAAAAATGGTAGAATAAGAATGGTTGTCTGGGCCATTTGACTAGTCAGCATATTTAGAAAATGGAAGCATGGGGCTGGAGAGGCAGCTTAGCAGTTAAGCACACTGGCTACCCCTGCAGAGGACTTGGGTTTCCCAGCACCCACATGGCAGCTAACAACTGTCTGTAACTCCAGTTCTAGGGGATTCAACACTTTCTGCTAACCTCTGTGGGCATTGCATGACACAGGTGCTTATTTATTTTTTGAGACAGGGTCTCCCTGTAACTCTAGCTGACCTGGAACTTGCTGTGTAGACCAGACTGGCCTTGAACTCATATAGATCTGCCTGCCTCTGCCTCCCGAGTGCTGGGATTAAAGGCATGTACCATCATGCCAGGTAGACATAAATTTTTTTAAAAAATTAATTAAAAAAGAAAATGGAAACTTCCTGATGAAATATATTCAGCTGGGTAAAATCCTGCTAGATTTAGTTTTATAACTGAAATAGAAATACTTTATTTCTTTTGTGATTATTAGTTAATGTGTTCTAAATTACTGTACCAAGACTTCCAAGAAAAGAAAGAGGATTGAGTTGGGCAGTATCGTTTGTCTTCTGAAGTGAGAGTGTTATAATTTTAGTTTGTCTCTGCTTGAAGATAGATTAGGAGTTAATTATGAGGTAATTATATGTCTGTGTGTATGTGTGTGTGTGTGTGTGTGTGTGTGTGTGTGTATATATATATATATAAAATATATGGTTACTTTTCAAGTGGTATGTTTGATGTCAAATAGGCTAATTTAAACAATAGTTTCTGCCTTCTGTGATTTTTTTTTTTAATGTATCTCTATTTTTGTAGGTTAACCTGGATAAACTAAAGGAAAGAGCACAAAGATTTGGTTTGAATGTCTCTTCAATCTCTAGAAAGGTAATATAGATTGGTTATTAGTGCTGTTTTGGGAATATTAGAAGAGTTTAGGAGGCTTGTGCAGATTGGAAAATACTCTCTTGAAAGTGTTGCTGGCTTTTTAGCACTTTATTTTGTCAAGTCATTTGAATATCATCATCTTCTCACTGATTACATTATATAAACTGTATAACAAAATAATTTTATGGTATAAATTGTTTTTTTACCTTTCACCCAGACATTAAAATGTGGTCCAAGTTTCTCAGTCAAGATGTTGAATATAAGCTGGGCATGGTGGCGCACATCTTTAATCCCAGCACTTGGGAGGTGGAGGTATGCAGATCTTCATGAGTTCGAGGCCAGCCTGGTCTACATAGTGAGTTCCAGGACAGCTGGGGCTACAGGGAGACCCTGTCTCGAAAAGACAAAAAAAAAAAAAAAAAAAAGGGATGTTGAATATAGGGGGCTGGAGAGATGGCTCAGTGGTTAAGAGCACTGACTGTTCTTGTAGAGGACCTGGATTTGATTCCCAGCATGCACATGGTAGCTACAAACCATGCTTATCTCCAGTTCCAGGGGAATCCGAAGTCCTCTTCTGATCTCCTCAGGCAATGCCTGACATGGGTGCACTTACATACATGCAGACAATACACTCATACACATAAAATAAAAATTAAACTGATTTAAATAATTTAAAACAAAAAGATGTTGACGATAGTGGAGCCACCCCTTTAATCTCAGCACTTGGGAGGCAGAGGCAGATGAGTCTGTGAGTTCAAGGCCAATCTGGTCTGGTCTTCATAGAGAATTGTAGGCCAGCCAGGGCTACATAGTGAGACCCTGTTTTTTTAAAAAAAAAAAATGTTTGAGGAGTGCTGCTAGGCAAGCATGAGGACTGGAGTTCAGATCTCTAAAACCTACATAAATGGTGGGTGGGTGTGGCAGCCTCCAGGTAATTCCACAGCCAGAAGGTAGAGATAGGGAATCCCACTGTCTGTAACTCCAGTCCAAGGGGATCTGACAGCCTCTTCTGACCTCCGTGGGCACTGCACGACATGAGTGCTCTACCTGCATGCAGGCAATACATGCATACACATAAAATAATAAATAATTTTTTTAAAAAAGTTAAAAAAAAACTACTTGCTTTATTCTGATAGAGGCATAATGGAAATTAAAAGAGAAAACATGTCAAAAGTACCTAGCAGAGGGTGGAGGATCCCCTGGAGCTGGAGTCATAGACAGTTGTTAGCTGCCATGTGCATGCTGAGACCCAAACTCCAGCCAGTGCTCTAAACCACCCCTTGTTGTAATTTCTGATGGGTTATAATCTGATCATGGTAGTTGACAGAACCCTCTGTGCTGCTTTCTCTAATAGCATTTGTTTTCTTTATGTAGTATATTTTATTTGCATATGCATGTGTGCTACTGTAGTACTTCTCAGATGATTGTTAAAAAAAAAAATTTCAGAAAACTAGTTTTCAAGTTTCTAAGGGCAGCAAGATGGCTCAGCAGGTGAAGGCGCTTATTGAGCAAGGAAAAAGATGTCCTGTGTAAGTAGGTATGTGTGTGCGTGTGGAGATCAGAAGCCAGTTTATGGGGAATTGGTTTTCCCTTTTCCATCATGTGGATTCCAGGGATCAAACTCAGAGTGTCAGGCTTGGTGCTTTTACTCACTGAGCCATCTTGTTGGCTCCTATTTTTGTGGGTTTTTTTTTTTTGGTCTTTTTGAGACAGGGTCTCCCTGTAGCCCAAGCTGCCCTGGAACTCCCTATGTAGACCAGGCTGCCTTGTTGCATATGTGTATGCATGTTTGCATGTGTATGGATACACATGTATGTGGTTGTGTGTGCATGTGCTGCATGTGTTGAAATCCAGTGTCTTCCTCCATTACTCTCTGCTTTATTTATTGAGGCAGACTTCCTGAACCCAGAGCTTGCTGACTCTATGCTAGTCTAGCTAGCTGGCTTGCCCTAGGGATCCTGCCTCACCTCCAGAGCAACAGGATTACAGGAGACTGCCACACCCACTTGGCTTCTGTGTGGGTCCTGGGGATCCAAACTTAGGTCCTCACACTTATGTGACAAGTGCTTTATTCACTGAGCCATATCCCCAGCCCCACATTCAATGTCACCACGTCCAGCTAGAGTTAATTTTAATACTTGTAGAAAATAGAAACATTTTCAGAGTTGATCTGGAAGGAGAGAGTTGGAGGAAAGAAGGGGGGGGGGAAACTTTTTTTTTAAAGCAACTTTTTTCTTACAGAATATATATATATTTTTTTAATGTCTATGAGTGTCTTGCCTGCATGTATATAAGTGTACCCATGTTGGCCAATGACCATGGAGACCAGAAGAGGGTGTCTGATCCCCAAAAACTGGTTTTTGGGGCCATTGTTAGGTACCATGTAAGTACTGGGAACGGAACCCAGATCCTCTACAAGTGCAGTCAGTGCTCTTAACCATTGAACCATCTCTCCACCCCCTGTGTAGATTTTTTTTTTTTTTTTTTTTTTTTTTTGGTCTTTTTTGAGACAGGGTCTCCTTGCAGCCCCATCTGTCCTGGAACTCTCTATGTAGACCAGGCTGGCCTTGAACTCACGGAGATCTACCTGCCTCTGCCTCCCAAGTGCTGAGATTAAAGGGGTGCTCCATCACGCCCAGTTCTGTAGATTTTTTTTTAAAGAAGCAAATAAAAGCAAGTCTTAAGTACCATGCCAAACATTGGAGTGTGGTTTATGCTTGATTACCTTCACAGAAATACATGGGGCATGTGTTAATGATTTGTTCAGTGGCAGGAAAACAAAGCATTTATAGCCCACCCCAGTGATTTAATTTATCTTCCTTTTTTCTCTACTGGAATGTTACCAGATTTTCTCCATTTTTGTAGCTTTTGATATAGGTAACTATCCAAGATTTCTTTGTTTTCATTGGTGTTAGTGATCAAACCCAAGGCTTCACACGTGTTTATGAAGTACTTTGCAACTGAGTGGACTCTAGCCCTAGAATATTTCTGAGTAGTTTTCACTGATTATTTTCAGGTGCCTTTTTTTTATATCTTTGCCTATTGGTTGGAGATGAGCTACATTAAAGTGAGAAAGATAAAGATAGTTTTTGAGAAGATTGTCATTGAAAGATATTGAGATACAAGAGTTAATTCTACTGGGTGTGTTGGCTTATCCCTGTAATCCTCGCTAGCACTTGGGAGGCTGAGGCAGGAAGATCAGCTGCTCAAGGTTGTTTTCTGTACATAACAAATTCAAGACTAGGCTGGGATACATGAGACTGTCTCAAAGAATCTAAGAGGCAGGACTAGAGAGATAGCCCAGCAGTTAAGAGTGCTTCCTGTTCTTCCAGAGGACAGGAGTTTGGACCCATGTCAGATGCTCACAACCACCTGTAACTACAGCTTCAGGGTATCAGACACCATCTTCTGGCCTTGACTGGTATCCACACACAGAACATACATTCACACAGACACACACAAAGAAGAAAATGAAAATCTTTAAAAAAAAAAAAAAAGAAGCACTCTGTAATCCTCTGTTTTTCCTGTTTTCCCTTTTGCTCTATAAAATAAAAACAAAAACTATTCTCACTCCACTGGCCCAATGGACCTTGAGGGAGAGGTGCGGAGCCCTTTAAAGAGGAAACAATATGGGACACTCTCTGACCTGTTTATTCAGTCATCTGGTTCTTCACTTGACCCTGCTGGGGAATAGAACTTGGCCTTTGTAACACAAGCACATCCTCACCTCCCTCCTTTCTCATCCCCCCTCTCCCAATTTTCTCTTATGGTTCCAGTTAATGATGTCATTATGTGTGCTATGCAACTGCTGCTGAACCACTTGGCTGTAGGAATTTGGAAATGCAAGGGGGCAAAACGGAATTTTTTTCCTTTTCTGTTCAGGGCTCTTGCAAATGTATTCTAATTTTAACTAAATGGGAGTAGAGTTTTTGATTCACTTGTCCTCCTGCTTTCTTTAATGATAGACCCACACTTTCACTTAATGGTATATGAGAGGAAAAATTAGATAAAGAGGTATTAACAGAAGTATAACAAATACTTTAAAAGTGAAACTTTGGGAATGAGAATGTGGGTCAGTTGGTAGCATGCACGAATCCCTGGGTTCCATCCCTAGCACTGCATAAGCCTGTTATAGTGGGATATACCTGTAATCCTAGTATTCAGGAGGTAGAAACAGGAAGATCAGAAGTTCAGTCATTCTCAGCTACATTGTGAGGCCAGTTTGGGCTATGTGAGAACTCAAACAAAACAAAACAAAGCAAAACAAAAAATCAGATAAAGGGAGGGAGTTTAGAATTTGGGGAAGCAAAGTAGAATTTTAGATGTTGTAATCAATAGTCATAATTGTTACATTGCCTTAAATATAAATAGAATGTTTGAGAAGTTTCTGGTAGAGAGTTCAATAAAGCTACATGATTGATGACTAAGATCTTGTTTATATTATTTTTTATTTTGAAAATTTTATTTATTTTGTTGTTATTTTGAGACAGGGTCTCCCTGTTACCCCAGCTGGCCTGGAACATGCTACATAGACAAGGCTGACCTTGAGCTCACAGAGATCAGCTTTATTTTTTCCACTATGATTTCATTCACTAGAGTTTGATTCCCTTTCTCCAAAGAAAGAAAAATTCTCATCCTTTGCTCAATTCTCTACTTCACTGTCTTTGTATTCCTTCCTCTAACATGTCAGGAGTGATGACTTTGACTAAAAAAACAAACAAGTTTTGGAGGCTGGAGAGATGGCTCAGCAGTTAAGAACACTGGTTGTTCTTGCAGAAGACCTGGGTTTGAATCCCAGCACCCACATGGCAGCTAACAACTGTCTGTAACTCCAATTCTAGGGGATCCAACAGCCTCTTCTGTCCTCCAAGGGCATTGCATGACACGAGTGCACTTATCTACATGCAGGCAGTATACATAAAAATAATAAATATTTTAAAAAACAGAAACAAGTTTTATGACTTGCTGACTTGTTTTGCCCCAAAATTAAACACTTGCCTATAACAAGAGGGGAATACTGGATTCTGTTGTGTCTGCTTTGTTTGTTGTTTTTGCCAGTCAAGTTCAGTTTTTTTGAGATAAGATCTTACTATGTAGCCCTGGCTGGCCTGGAAGTCTCTGTGTAGACCAGGCTGGCTTCTAATTCAACAGAACCACCTGCCTCTGCTGCTTGAGTGCCAGGGCGTGCACCATGCTCCCTGGTTTAACTAATTTAATCTCAGTAAATGTTATCTATGTTACATTTAAAAATCCTATGCTAGATGTGGTGGAACATGCCTTTAATCCCAGCATTTGGGAGGCAGAGGCAGGTGGATCTCTGTGAGGTCAAGATCAGCCTTATCTACATAGTGAGTTCTGGGCCAGCTGGGGCTACAGCGAGACCCTGTCTCAAAGAACAAAAATAAAGTTGAGCAAAATAATGATACTCTTAGGATATAATATATGATATATACTAAAAAAAAAATTCATTATATCTGACTGTTCATGTAGTTCATAGATAAAAGTTTTGGGGTGACCACGGCATGCATTTATTTATTGTCTTTTTTGAGACAGGGTCTCCCTGTAACCTCAAGCTGTCCTGGAACTCACTATGTAGACCAGGCTGGACTTGAACTCACAGAGATCCGCCTGCTTCTCTCTCCCAAGTGTTGGGATTAAAGGTGTGGACCACCACGCCTGGCAACCAGGGCTTTTCTAAGTGCAGCAATATTTATCCCCACTCAGATGCTCCTTAGCTATTATAGTGATTCCATTATTTGGGCACGCTATCTAAGTACATCCATCCTTTAATGTCGGTATAGGGCCTGCACATACCTGATGACCTGACTTCAGCTACAACCCTATTAGGGTTTTTTTGCTAGGAAACTTTGGTGTCAAAGACTCCTTGTGATCTGTGAATTGTACATATTGCATGTTGAAGATACTTTTTACTGCTTGAGAAGCTAACATTTGAATACATTGTTTGGTCAGTCATTGATAAGGAGGGTAACACTTTATATACATGGGCACCATTCAAATAAGATTTAAAAATTACATAATAGCTTTTATTTTTCTATTTTAAAATATTTTTATTTTGCTGGATGTGTTGGTGCACACCTTTAGTCCCAGCACTTGGGAGGCAGAGGCAGGCGGATTTTTCTGAGTTTGAGGCCAGCCTGGTCTCCAGAGTGAATTCAGGCCAGCTGGGGCAACAGGGAGACCCTGTCTCAAAAAGACCAAAAAAAAAATTTATTTGACAAATTCATACTTATATTTCGATCATATCTGCCTCCAAATTTCCCGGCTACTCCTCTCATTCCCCCAAGATGTGGCTCTCCTACCTTGCTGTCTTTTTTTTTTCCCCAATAACTCAGAGTCCACTTCGTACTGTCTCTGTATGTGCACGGGCAGCCTACCAGCAGCCATACACCCCTGAAAAGAAATGACTCCCTCTTCCTTCATCAACCATCAATTGCCAATAGCTCCTCAACTAGGGTTGGAGTCTTATGATCCTCTACCCTATCCATGCTGGAATTACTTTCTGGCTTGGTCTTTTGCAGGTAACTGTAGCTACTGAGTTCATGAATGTATTGGATATGTCATGTCCAGAAGACAGCATTTCACAGCACTTCTCCCCATCCTCCAGCTCTTACATTCTTTCGGCTTCCCTCTTCCTCAGGAAACTGAGCTTTACCTGGGGGATTAGTGCAGATGTCCATTTAGGACTGAGCACTTAGCAGTCATTTGTTCTCTGCACTTTGACTACTTACAAGTCTCTGCATTGATTGCCGTCCATGCAGACAGAAGCTCCTCAGACCAAGGTTGAGAACAGCACTAGTCTGTGGGTATAAGCATAAATATTTAGAAGGCACTTTGGCAACATGTCCATTTAGCAAAACAATAGTAGGTTCCCTACCTAGGGACTCTTGACTCTGTCCTTCCTGGCCACAGCCTTTTTTGGTGGGGTCTTCTTGAGACAGGGTCTTCCTGTAGCTCTAGCCAGCCTGGAACTTGCTATGTAGACCAGGCTGGCCTTGAACTCATAGGGATCCACCTGCCTCTGCCTCCCAAGTGCTGGGATTAAAGGCATGTGCCACCATGCCAGGCTTCTAGCTTGTCACAAGCTTTTGACCAGTGCCAGAACAGTACCAGACATGAATTCCTCCTGTAGAAGAGGCCTTAAAAATCAATCAGAAAGCAGTCGGTTACCCCCACAGTGGTTGTGTCACTATTACATCCGTGAATGCATCCTGTCAGTATTGTAACCTACTGGGTCCACTGCTGGCCCCTCCATTGATAACTTTTTTTCCTCCCAGCAACCTGTGTAGCACCTTTTTATGAAAGCTAGCCAGAAGGGAGGATGTTTTCCTGGTCCGTTGTAGCTAGATTTCTCTGTGTCTGGCAACCAAAAATGTGTTGTGTCTTCAGCAATAGGATCCAACCACCCAGTATGGTGGGCTACCAGAAGCAATGGTAATAGGCTGTGTTGCTTTGGCAGCTTCTGAGACCTCTGACCAATAAATCATAGGGTGGTATCCCATTCTCACTTAAGTTTTTAACTCCTGGTGTCTTCTACCCACCCCTCACATTTTATATCTCTTGTATTCTGCCATCTCGTACCTGCTTTAAGGCCTCTTCCTGCTTCCCTATTATGGGCTTTTTCTAGCTTCCTAACTTTTACAGGTGCTCCAAATTAAACACATAATTCTATAAATTCAAAACTAAGATCCACATATGAAAGACAACGTGCAGTGTTTGTCTTTCTGGGCTTGCCTTATTGTAATTTCCAGTTCCATCCATTTTCTTATAAATTTCATTTTTCTTGTACCACATTTTCATTATCCCTTCATCAGTTGACATCTAGGCTGATTCCCTTTTCTAGCTATTGTCAGTAGAGCAGCTATGAACATGAATGTGTGAGGATCTTTTTTTTTTTTTTTTTTTTTTTTTTTTTTTTTTGATCTTTTTGAGACAGGGTCTCCCTGTAGCCCCAGCTGTCCTGGAACTCATTATGTAGACCAGGCTGGCCTTGAACTCACAGAGATCCACCTGCCTCTGCCTCCGGAGTGCTGGGATTAAAGGTGTGCGCCACCATGCCCAGCCTTTGTGTATGGATCTTTGTATTATGATATGGAGTACTTTGGGTGTGTGCCCAGCAGTAGTTTAGCTGAGTCATAAACTTAGCTGGTAATTCTATGTTTAACTTTTTTTAGAAACTTCCACCCTGATTTCCATAATGGCTGTACCAATTTACATTCCCACCAACAGTGGATAAATACTGCCCTTTTCCCACACCTTTCCCGGAATTTGTTGTCATTCTAAAAAATTGATTTATTTTTTATTTTATGTGTGTATGCATGTATTGCCTGCATGTAGATAAGTGCACCTGTGTCGTCCAGTGCCCACGGAGGACAGAAGAGGCTGTCAGATCCCCTGGAACTGGAGTTACGGACAGTAGTTAGCTGCCATGTGGGTGCTGGGACTTGAACCTGGGTCGTCTGCAAGAACAGCCAGTGTTCTTAACTGCTGAGCCATCTCTCCAGCCTCTATTGTCTTTAAAAAAAAATTTTTTTATGATACACATTTTGACTGGAGTGAGAATTATTTTAAAGATTAATTTTATTCATAATTATTTGATGGAGGGGATATATGCATGTGTAAGTGCTGGTGCCCATGGAGGCCAGAGGCCTCAGATCCTCCTGAAGCTAGAGTTATAGGCAGTGTTGTGCTGCCCAATATGGATGCTGCAAACTGAATTTTGGTCCTCTGAAAGAACAGGTTGCTTTCCTAACCCCTGAAACATCTCTGCAGCCCCCTTGTCTATTTTTTGATTGGGTTGTTTGTTTTCTTGATGTTTAGTTTCTTGAGTTCTTTGTATAGTCTAGATACCCACCTTCTCTTGGTGTATAGCTGGCAAAGATTTTCTCACATTCTATGGGCAGCTTCAAGTCCCTACATATGTTTGTATCTTGAAGTGTACTTACTACTTTTAGAATTATGTTGAGATGCATTCCTTTTATTCTAAGACTCTTCAGACTTAACATGAAGGGATGTCAGATTTTGTCAAAAGCCTTTTCTGTATCTGTAAAGATGGCATGATTTCTGTTTTTGAGTCTATACAATGTATACTCTTTACTGGTTTACATAAACTGAACCATCTCTAAATCTCTGAAATAAAGCCAGTGTGATTATGATGAATGATCTTTTTGATGTTTTCTTGAATTTTGTTTGCAAATATTTTGTGGAGAATTTTTATCTATGTTCATCAGGGAAGTTGGCCTATAATTTTCTTCTTTATTGTTGTTGCATCTTTATCTGTTTTGATTTGATTTGTTTTGTTTTGAAGATGAGTTCTCACTATGTAGCCCTGGATGCCCTGGAACTCACTATGTAGACCAGGCTGCCTTTGAACTTATGGAGATCCGCCTGTCTCTGCCTCTTGAGTACTGGGATTAAAGGCATGTGCCACTATATGAGGCTTTATCTGGTATAGGTATAAAAGTAATACTAGCTTTTGTTTTTGTACAAGTGTTTTAGTTGTCTGTATGCTTACTGGTACGTGTGTAGTGCCCACAAAGGCATGAAGAGGTCCAGGCATTCTTAACCCTTGTGCCACCTCCATAGCCCTCTAACACTGACTTTTTATAAAGAATTAGTAGTGCTCCTTTCCTTTCTACTTTATGGAATAGTTTAAGAAGTATTGATGTTAGTTCTTTGAAGATCTGGTAAAATTCACTAAATCCATCTGGATCTGCACTTTGTTCAACTGGGATATTTTTAGTTACTGCTTTGATTTTGCTGGTTGTTACAGATCTGTTTAAATTGTTTCTTTTATCTTTGGTCAGTCAATATGTGTTTAGAAATTCATATATTTCTCTTAGATCTTCCAGTGTAGTGGTTTATTTTTTATTTTTATTTTTTTGTCGTCGTTGTTTTATTTTGGGTTTTTTGGTTTTTTTTTTTTTTTTTTTTTTTTTTCTGACATTGGGTCTCATTTCACTATGTAGTCCAGGCTGGTCTTGAACTCACAGAGATCCATCTTCCTCTGTCTCCTCCAAGTGCTGGAATTAAAGGTGTGCTCCACCATGCTTGAGCAGAATACATGTTTTTAAGTATCAGACCTAGGGGCTGGAAAGATGGCTCAGCTGTAAGAACACTGGTTGTTCTTGCAGAAGACCCGGGTTCAAATCCCAGCACCCACATGGCAGCTAACAACTGTCTATAACTCCAGTTCCAGGGGATCCAACAGCCTCTTCTGACCTCTGTGGGCATTGCACGATATGGGTGAACTACATGCAGGCAATACACACATACACATAAAATAAAATAAAAAATAAATAAAATTTAAAAAAAAGAATAAGACCTAATGATTTTTTGGATTTTCTGGTTTTTCATGGTATCTGTTGTAATGGTTTTCTGTTTAGCTCTAATTTTATTAATTTGAGTCTTCTTTTTCTTTTGGTTAGTTTAGCTAAGAAATTTTCAATTTCTTTTTATCTTTTCAAAGAACCAATTCTTCATTTCATTGATTCTTTGTATTGTTACTTTGTTCTTTCCATATCATTAATTTCTGTCCTGATCTTAATCATTTCTTTCCATCTACTGATTTGGGGTTTGTTTTGCTTTTTCAGGGCCAGGAGGTGTATATCATTACGGTATTTATTTGAGAGCCTCTGATTTAAAAGGAATTTTTTAAATTTATTTTTTATGTGTGTGTGTTTTGCCTATATGTATATAAGCACACCATGTGTGTGCATGCAATGCCCCGTGGGGGCCAAAAGGAATCATCAGCTCCCCCTGGAACTGGAGTTACAGGCTGTTCTTACTCACCATGTGGGTTCTGGGAACTGAACCCTGGTCCTCTGCAAGAACAGCCAGTGCTCTTAACCACTGGGCTATTTTTCTAGCCGCCAAGATTCTCTGATTCCTTTTTAATTTTTATTATTTTTATTTTATGTGTATTGAGTGTTTTGCCTGCATGTATGTTAAGTGTACCTGTATTGTGCAATGTAGAGACCAGAAGAGGGCAACAGATCCCCTGGAACTGGAGTTATGGATGGTTGTTAGCTGGCATGTGGGCACTGGGAACAGAATTTTGGTCCTCTGCAAGAGTATCCAGTGCTTTTTTTTAAAAAAAAATTTATTTTATGTGTATGAGTGTATTGCCTGCATGTATGTGAGTGTACCTGTGCCATGCAATGTCTCGGAGGTCAGCAGAGAACTTTGGATTCTCCCAGAACTGGAGTTAAGGACAGTGTGTAGCCGCCAGGTAGGTGCTGGGAATCGATCCCTGGTCCTCAAGAGCAGTCAGTGCTCTTAACTGCTGAGCCATCTCTTCAGCCTGTATCCAGTGCTCTTAACCACTGAGCAATATCTCTAACCCCTCTGGTTTCTTAGTGCAGGCAGGCACTTAAAGCTATAAACTTCCCTCTTAGGTCTGCTTTCATTGTAAACTGTAGGTTTGGTTATGTTGTGTTTTCATTTGATTCTAGGAATTTTATGTGTATGCATGCATGGAAGTGCACCCATGTTGTGCAGTGCCTATGGAGGTCAGAAGAGAGTGTTGGATCCTCTAGAACTGGAGTTAGAGATGGTTGTTAGCTGCCATGTGGGTGTTGAGAATCAAACCGGGGTCCTCTGTGAGAGCAGTCAGTACTCCTAACCACTGTTCCATTTCTTCAGCCCTGATTCTGGGAATTTAAAATTTTTCTTCCTGATTTCTTCAAGGACCCTATTCATCAATAGTATAATCTCCATGAGTTTGTGAATGCTCTAGGGGTTTTCTTGCTTTTAATTTGTAATCTTGTGTGTGTGTCTGTGTGTGTGTGTGTGTGTGTGTGTGTGTGTCTTTTTTCTTTTTGAGATAGGGTCTCCCTGTAGCCCCAGCTGGCCTGGAACTCACTATATAGACCAGGCTGCCTGCCTCTACCTCCAGAGTGCTATAATTAAAGGTGGGCACCACTATACCCAGCCTTGTAGCCTTTTTTTAAAAAAATTATTATTTTTATATTATGTGTATAAGTGTATTGCCTGCCTGTGTATAGGTGCACCTGTGCCATGCAGTGCCTGAGGAGGTCAGAAGAGGGAGTTGGATCACTGGAACTGGAGTTACAGACAGTTGTTAGCCATCATGTGGGTGCTGATAATCGAACCCAGGTCCTCTGCAAGAACAGGCAGTACTCTTAACCGCTGAGCCAACTCTCCAGCCCTTGTAGTCTATTTTTATTGTTGCTGTTTTTGAGACAGGGTCTCACTATGTGGCTGTGTTTGGCCTGGAACTTGTTATGTAGACTAGACTGGCCTCAAACTCACAGAAATCCATGGGACTCTGACTCCACTGTTGGGATTAAAGGTATGGGCCACCACACCCAGCCCTGATTTGTAGTCTTATTCCATTGTGATCAGTAGAATACAAGGAGTTATTTCAATTTTCCTGTGTTTATTAAGGCTTGCTCTGTGTCCTAATACGATCTTTTAAAGGTTTATTTATTTTTATTTTATGTGTATGAGTGATTGTCTGCATGTGTATGCACTATGGATTGGTGAAAAGAATATGTATTCTGAAACATTTGGATGGAATGTTCTGTAGATGCTTGTTAAGTCCATTTAGTCTATGATATTATTTAATGTATTTCTATTTTTTGTCAGGAAAACTTATCACTTGGTGAGTGTGGGATAAAGTCACCCACTACTATGTGCTAGATTTAATCTGTGATTTATATCTAATTTAATCTGTGATTTATATCTAATACTGTTTGTTTTATGACATTGGTGCACCTGTGTTGAGTTATATATATTTAAAGGCATCTTGTCTTCTTGATAGAGTGTTCTCTTAATCGGTATGAAAAGTCTAACTTTTTTCACTAGGTTTGAAGTCTTACTTTGTCAGATACCAGAACAGTAACACCTGGTGGCACACACCTTTAATCCTAGTACTAGGGAGGCAGAGGTAGGACACCTGCTGGTTTCTTAGTTCCATTTGCTTGAAACACCTTTTTCTATCCTTTCACCCTAAAGGTGGTTGTCTGTTTTCTGTGGTGAGTGTGCTTTTCTTGGAGGCAGCAAATAGATGGCTCCAGCTTTTAATCCTGTCACTACTTTGTGTCTTTGACCATTAAAAATTCAGGCCTCTTGAGACTGGAAAAGTGGCCCATGTTTATGATAGGGTCTCACTGTAGCCCCAGCTGACCTGGAGCTCACTAGGTAAACTGGACTGGCCTTGATCTCACAGAGATCTGCCTAGTACTGGGATTAAAGGTGTGTGCCACCAGGCTTGGCCTAGGCTGCCTTAAAACTAAACTAGTCTTGTAGCTGAGGGTGTCTTTGAACTCCTGATCCTTCTGCTTCCACATATAGATGCTAGTGTTTTCTTTCTCTTTTTTTTTTAAATTTTTTAAATTATCTGTGTATGAATGTTTTGCCTGCATGTATTTACACTATGTGTAGGCACAGTGCCTGCAGAGGCTAGAAAAGGGCATTGGATCCCCTGGAAGTGGAGTTATAGGTGGTTGTTAGCCACCATATGGGTGCTGGGCACTGAACCTCGGTCCCCTGGAAGAACAGCCAGTGCTCTTAACTGCTGAACCCTTTTCACTCCCAGGGCAGATTCTTAGGACAGAAATAGAAATACTTTTGCAGTGTTCAGCTTTTGGAGTTTGTATGATACAATGTTGAATCTTTAATTCCCTAGCAGCGAAGATGTGGATTATATTTATACCTATTTACTTTTAGAGTAGAGGCATTTATAGAATTCTGACTTACGCCATTGTGTCAGGAAGTATGGTTGAAAAGGAACAATTTTGAAAATGAACAATATTACAGGCCCTAGAGGATTGGCCTCTTCAATGCTCTAGGAGTATCTTTAGAGAAATCCCTTTCCCCCACTTTATTGACACTCCTGTTTCTCTAGAGTACCTCTTTTACATAGGTGTGCCCTGATCTTGTTGTGCCTGACTCTCTTTCCTTCCCCTTGCCCTCCCTCCACCTCTCTCTCTTTTGGATAAAGTTTCACAATTTTTCTCAGGATACCCTCCAGCTTCCAGACTCAAGCCTTTGGCATATTTTTTTGGTGTGTTGAACTATGCTTGTGAAAGAGTCTCTCTGCCTTTCTGTTTGAATTCTAGGGTTCCTTCCCAGCATTCTCTTTACCTTTATAGCCCTATAGCTAAGATACTTATTTGTAGTGTTTGTGGGGGACATAGAGTCAGGTGGCAGCCTTATTTGGACTTGATGAGAATTTTTATTTATTTATTTATTTATTTATTTATTTATTTATTTATTTATTTATTTATTTATTATTTATTTATTGGTCTTTTTGAGATGGGGTCTCCCTATGGCCCTAGCTGTCCTGGAACTCTCTATGTAGACCAGGCTGGCCTTGAACTCACAGAGATCCGCCTGCCTCTGCCTCCCAAGTGCTAGTATTAAAGGTGTGTGCCACCACGCCCGGCTTTTGTTGTTATTTAAGACAGGATTTCCTATAGCCTCAGCTGTTCTGGAACTCCCTATGGAAACCAGACAGGCCTCCCTTGATCTCACAAAGATCTGCCTGCCTCTGCCTCCTGAGTGCTGAGGTTAAAGGTGTCCACCACCACGCCAAGCATACTAATTGTTTTTAAGTATTTTGTTCTGTATTTTGTCAAATACAATTGCAGTTATTCCTAAGTGTGGCTGTGCATAAAGATCATGGTGAGCAGGTTGCTTTTAAGAAATATAGTTCCTGGGGCTGGAGAGATGGCTCAGTGGTTAAGAGCACTGACTGCTCTTGCAGAGAACCCAGGTTCGATTCCCAGCACCCACGTGGTGTCTACAAACTGTCCTTAATTCCAGTTCCAGGGGAATCCGAAGACCTCTTCTGACCTCCGTGGCATTGCACGACGTGGGCGTCCTCACCTACATGCAGGCAATATACTCATACACATAAAATAAAAATAATAAAATATTTTTTTAAAAAAAGAAAAAAGGAAATATAGTTACTTTGGGGCTGGAGAGATGGCTCAGAGATTAAGAGCACTTGCAGTTCTTTTTTTAAAAAACTTTTTTTAATTTTAATTTTTATTGTTTTTGAGACAGGGTCTCCCTGTATCCCCAGCTGGCCTGGGACTTACCATATAGACCAGGCTGGCCTTGAACTCAGAGATCCACCAGCCTGAGCCTCTGGATGCTGGGATTAAAGGTGTGTACCGTCACACCAGTTTATTTTTGTTTATTTTGGTCTTTTTGAGGCTGGGTCTCCCTATTGCCCCAGCTGGCTTGGAACTTGCTGGGATCAAAGGCATGTACTACCACGCCTGGTTTTATTTTATTTTTTTGTGTATGAGTGTATTTCCTGTGTGTAGGTAGGTGCACCCATTTCGTGTAATGCCTGGGGAGGTCAGAAAGAAAGCTAGCTAGTTCACTGGCTCTTTGGTTGGCAAGATGGTTTAGTAGGTAAATAAAAGTGCTTGGTGTACAAGCCTGACAACCTGGATTTGATTCCAAGAACAGTGGCAGGAGAGAACTTACTCCCCAAGATTGTTCCCTGACCTTCACACATGCACAGTATTAGTAAATTTAAAAATTAACAACAAGGAAATACAGCTCCATAAGACTGCCCTTTGAGAATCTGATTTATTAGGTTGGTTTGACACTAAGAATCTGCATTTTTTAAGAACCCAAGTTAAAAAATCTCATTCTAAATTTGAGTGCTCAGGTGATTATTGATTTTGCTTCTTCCTTCTGTATATTTTGGCTAAGATAGCACTCACCTTCTCGCAACAAGTTTTACTTTCCCTTATTGACTTCTTGACAGTTTTGCCTGTCTCTGTGTCACTTGGCCTTAAAAGCCATAGCTTCCTGACTTTTAAGAGAAGAAGGTGGGGACTTTTAATAGAAGCTTGGTTTCCTGGGGTCTCAAGTGTGAAGCCTTCATTTCCTCCACCTGCTTTGCTTTGTCCTACAATCAGCTAGATAAAATATTTGGTTCTGAGCTATGAATTTGGGGCTTCAAATCCTGTAAACATAGAAGATGTCTTGGTATTCTCTAATTCTAGTGTAGCTTTGCAGTGTCATATTCTACTGGCCCTTGAAAGTTGATTTCTGGTCTCAGGATTGGAGGCTGCTGAGCATAGGAAAGATAATTATATTGTATATGTGTTTAGAGAATGTTATTAGAGCATCTCTGTCCTGTGTTTTGGCTAAGGTGGTGTACTTTCTGCTGGTTTAGTCCTTTACCTTTATTCTTCCCCGGCTATATGCATTGGTTTTGGGGACCACCTTGTTTTCTGTGTGCTGACTGGCATAGAGGCTCAGGAATAAAGGTCAGATAAGTTTCAGGAACTGGAATAGGGAGATGGCAGCTGTGTATTCAAGCATTGAAGTGTTTCTGAGAGAAAAGCTATCAGTTGTTGTCATTCACCCTGAGAGTATGAAATTGGAAGCTCACTTACCCTGGAGTGTTTCATAACCTGTACCTCTGGGGAGTCAAGGCCATGTCAACATTAATCTTCCATAGCCCCTAGGCTCTCCTTTTCATCCTATTGTCAGTCACAGGACAGTAGATCCAGGAAAGTGATCCTAAAGCTCTTTTCCTTTTTGTGTTACTACCTTAAATTCATTTAGAAAATCAGATTGGCCTGAGAACTGCGGACATCTTAATATAGTAATTCATTTACAGAAGGTACCAGCTATTTGTTATTTTGCAAAGTATAACCATCTTGTGGCTGGGGTGTAGCTCGATTAGAGCACTGACCTAGCATATATGAGGATTCACTCCTTAGTACTGTAAGGAAAAAAGATTCTCTTAGCCTCTCTTCTGTCAAATTGAGAGAAAAATTAGTAGCTGTACCTTAGCTGTTCCTGCATGTTAGAGATAGCTCTAAATCTTTAGGTTGGAATTTGTCCTCACAAATAGTTTAAGAAGGATGATGGGTGAATAAATTTGTTGTACCAACCAGTAATGACCACTTGGCTAATTCTTTGGTCTCTTTAGAGAATAATAAGGACATTTCTTATTTGGGTTCAGTGTCTACTTTTGTGTTCTTGGGAATTTCTGAGTTCAAAATCCCTAAATATGCCTGGGTTACACTTCAGGTTTCTTTTTATAATCCAGAGTGGCACTGGTAATAAGACTAAAAGTGGTGAGTGCTTTGAACACACAACCCAAAGGGTGGTAATTATATCAAATTGAACTTCTTTTGACAAAGCTGATAGCTCCAGCACAGGCTACTCACAGTGTTTATTGTATTCAGGATAAAATTAGTAAGGTTTATTTTTTGTTTTTTTTTTTTGTCTTTTTGAGACAGGGTCTCCCTGTAGCCCCAGCTGTCCTGGAACTCACTATGTAGACCAGGCTAGCCTTGAATTCACAGAGATCCGCCTGCCTCTGCCTCCCAAGTGCTGGGATTAAAGGCATGTGCCAGCACGCCAGGCTAAAATTAGTACTAAGTTTTGAAAAATGTTCTTTTGAATTTGAATCTTGAAGACAAAAGTTGGATTTGGAAGTTAACAAAGTTAGAACCCCATTTTGTGTAGAGATATTAATATTGATATCTGCTGGAAGAAAAGGAGGCAATTGCTTAAGAAAAACTGATATTCAGCTGCCAATTGCTGCAGCTAATCTACTTGCTGCTTAATTCCTGGCTATAGTGTATACGCTATGGAATCCAATGCTAAGCACCCTTAAGTTAAAATTTGTAGTTATAACCTAGTAATTAGTAGTTCCCTTTTGCCTTCTTAGGACATTTATGTATGTATGTATGTATGTATGTATGTATGTATTATTTATTATTTTGGTCTTTTTGAGACAGGGTCTCCCTGTAACTCAAGAACAGTGCCTGGTAGGCAAGTCTGTAGCTTTACTGTTAGGATTTTTTTTTTTTTTTTTTCTTTCTTTTTTTTAGATTGGAGACAGGGTCACTATATGTAGCCCTGGTTGGTCTCAACTACCAGAGATACACCTGCCTGTGCCTCCTGGGTGCTGGTATTAAAGATACTCAACAACATGCGTAGCCATGCCCTAAACTTTAGCCCTAAATCTAATCATCTGTCTAAATACTCATTTCTCTCATTGCTAAAAAAATTTCCTGTTGTCTTAGTAATGGTAAGATTTATTTATTTTTATATATGTGTATGTGCCTGCCATATATGATGTATACCACATGCATGCCAGTGCCCTTAGTGACCAGAAGAGGGCATCAAATACCCTGGAACTGGAATTAATAGGCAGTTGTGAGCCACCTAATATGGGTTCTAGAAATAGAACCTGGGGTCCTTTGCAAGATAGCAAGTGCTTGTAACTACTGAGCCTGGGATTAAGGGCATTCAACAACATGCATAGCGATGTATCTTCAGACCTACATCTGATTTTTTCCATTCTGTTGTGATTCTACCTTGTGTGTAGAAGAGTAACTGGCATAGTTAGCTTGTAAGTTTTGTTGGTGGCCTCATACTTCAAGGACCTGAAGAAATACCTGAGGGCTGGAGAGATGGCTTAGTAGGTAAAGCACTTGCTGTGCACAAGCTTGACAGCCAGAGTTTAGATCCCCATGTAAAAACAGCGGAGGCATGATAGTCTCATGTAATATACCATCACATGGGAGGTAGAGACAGCAAATCCCCCCAAGCAAACTGATTAGCCCAAACAGTATCTCTGGGTTTAGCAGAGACCCTGCCTCAATACATAAGGTAGAAAGAGTTTGAGGAAGACAACCTGACATCTACATGGGGCCTACACACACACACACACACACACACACACACACACATACACGTACGTACGTACGTACATACGTAGTCATACACCTGAATGCATGCTACACACATATACAAATAATAAAAATACTGAGTTGTGGGGCTGGAGAGATGGCTCAGTGGTTAAGAACACTGGCTGTTCTTGCAGAAGACCCAGGTTCAAATCCCAGCACCCACATGGCAGCTAACAACTGTCTGTAACTCCAGTTCCAGGGGATCTGACAGCCTCTTCTGTCCTCTGTGGGTATTGCACGACATGGGTGCACTTACCTACATGCAGGCAATACACGCATACACATAAAAAAATAAAGTAAAATATGTAAGATTTTAGATTTTGGGTTGGAGAGATGGCTCAGCGGTTAAGAGCACTGACTGCTCTTGGAGGGGACCCGGGTTTGATTCCCAGCACCCACATGGTGGCTAACAACCATCCATGACTCCAGTTCCAGGGGAATCTGGTGCCTTCTTCTGATCTCACAGACATTGCACAACATGGGTGCACTTACACACATGTAGTCAATACACGCATACACGTAAAATAAAAATAATAAATTAAAAAATACTAAGTTGTATATGGTAATGCATTCCTGTAATACCAGCCATAGGGGAAGGATGCAAAAGGTTGATCACAAGTTCAAGGCTACAAATTGAGACCCTGTCTCAAAATAAAACAATAGGGCTTAGAGAGATGGTTCAGTGATTTAGAGCACTCATTGCTCTTGCAGAGGACCCAGATTCAATTCCCAGAACCCACATGGCGGTCAACAACTGTCCATAACTACAGTTCCAGGGACTCTGACACCCTCTTCTGACCTCCTTGGGCATTGCACAACATGGGTACATTTAAACACATGCAGGCAATAGACTCATGCACATTAAAAACTTAAATAAAATATTAAAAATGAAACAATAATGATAGTACCATTTAACATTCATTTAATACCTCATATATGATAGTTCCTGTGTGCTAAACACTTTGTCACATGTGATCTGGTTTTTGTTTGTTTATTTTTTGGTCCTTTTGAAACAGCGTCTCCCCTGTAGCCCCAGTTGGCCTGGAACTCACTATGTAGATCAGGGTGGCCTTGAACTCACAGAGATCTACCTGCCTCTGCCTCCCAAGTGCTGGGACCACAGGTCTGTGCCACCATGCCCGGCTTGTCACATGTGATCTGTATCTTAGAACATCCTTGAATGTCTTAGTCATTGCCTTGAGCAAGTATCATTTTCTGTATTTCGCTTGAGGATTTGCTAAATAAAAAGGAAAACAAGGAGATAAGCCAATTTTGAAAAGTAAAAATGCCTTCTAAATGGCTCAGTTTGACACTGTCCTTTATAATGGAAAATTTCAGTGACGGTGCTAGAGTGATGGCTCAGAGGGTATACTGCTTTTACAGAGGACCCAAGTTTTGTTCCCAGCACCCATGTATGCAACTTAAAACCAGCTGGAACTCCAACTCCAAGGAATCCAATGGAATCCTTCTGGCCTTCCTCAGCCACCTGCACTCATGGGCACAAACCTACACATAGACACATAATTTTTTTTAAAAATCCAGCTGGGTGTGGTGGGATATGACTTTAGTCCTAGCACTAAGGAGGCAGAGGCAAGCAGATCTCTGTGAGATCGAGGCCAGCCTGGCCTACCTAGCGAGTTCTAAACCATCTGGAGCTCCAGGGAGATCCCGTCTAAATAAACCAAAAACCTCCCGACAAAACAAAACATCAACTTGAGAAATTTAAACCCACCCTGTCTTTTCTTCTTCCTTGTCTTTCTCCTTTACTTTTCTCTCCTTCTACCTCCTTTTCTCCCTCCCTCCCTCCTCTCCTTCCCTCCTTTTTTCTAGATAGAGTCTCATTCTATAGTCCAGGCTTACCTTGACCTTGTGACAACCTTCCTCCCTCACACTGCTACTGAGTGCTAGGCTTATGGGCCTGAGCCATTACATCCAGCCTGCCCCCCCTCCTTTTAAAAAATGTATGTATGTGTGTGTGTGTGTCTGTGTGTATGTCTTTGAGACAGGGTCTCCCTGTAGCCCCAGCTGACCTGGAACTCACTATGTAGATCAGACTGGCCTTGAACTCACAGAGATTAGACTGCCTCTGCCTCTCGAGTTCTGGGACTAAAAGCGTGAGATTTTTAAAAAAGCAAACACAAAGTTTAGTTACTTTGTGCCACAGGGTTTTGTAGGCTGAAATTATTGGCATCAGTCAGTGGGTATGGTGTTTTCAAATCTTGAATGAGAGGGTGGGAAAAGTGAACTATATGGGTTTGTCTAAAAAGCCAGTGCCTGTTTCGAGTTGATGAGGACAGGTTTCTCCTGATTTTGGATTTAAGTTTTGAGGCGTTTACATTTGATGGGGAAATAATGCATTGAAATATTTCTTTTCCTTAACAGGTGTATACATGAAAAGAAAAATATTTGTTAGTAGTTGTGTGATTGAGAGAATGATAAAGGGAAAGGTTTGCAAATGCAGACTGCACTACAAGGGTCAGTGCTGCCTGCAGGTGTAGCCCCATTTATATATTTGAGCATGGCGTTAGGGAGCATTGGTTTGATAAATGCAGAAAGAGTTTTGATCCTGGTAATTTCCTTCAGATGGGTCTCACCATTCCATGCATCAAAACCTGTCTGTATGAACCTAAGATGGAGTGAAGTTTATTGTAGTGACACCCTCATGCTAAAAGGGTCAAGTGAGAGAGTATTAGAACAATGCAGGGATCGATGATGATCGCTTTTCCCTGCAGGGCAAGAAGGAAAGAGGTTATAGAAGGGAGCTGAGGGGTACTGGGTTAAGAGGCAAAGGCAGGTTGTTTGTAGGAAATGAGGAATCTAATTGGGTATGTGCCCCCCTCCCTAAGCCTCTAATGAATTTGTAGAGATGCTATGTCTAGACCTCCAGGAGAGGTCTCAAAGATCTGATTAAGGGAAACTCATGAGGAAATATGTGATATTTAGTCAAGACTTTCCTGGTCCACCTTACCTCACCTTTCAGTTCAAAAGGAAATGTAGGGCACTTAATTTGGAATTTAGACTCCCCATTTCAGAATAAAGAATAAAGCAAAAGATTTGCCCCACTCCTCCAACTAGCTGGACTTAGTGGCACACACCTGCAGTTGTAGCACTTAGGAGGAATATCAAAAGTTCAGGGCCATCTTCAGCTACATCCTGTTTGTAAAGCAAAACACTGGCTGGGGAGATGGCTCAGCAAATAAAGGCACTTGCTGTACAAGTCTGGCTGCCTGTCTCCAAAACCCACAAAAAAAGTCCCTTTTCCCCCCATTCCAGATGAATATGGATTTTGTTATGAGATTTTTGAAGGATGTGGACTCTGGGTTTGTGCTTGAGATAACAGCTAAGTTTCAGCAATAGTGTACCCTTTGTATCTTGAACTTGCTCAAGTACTCTTAGCATAGAATTGAATTAAATTTAAAAAAAAAAAAAAAAAGAACTCAGAGTGGTGGTTATTATTGGTCTGGTCCTGCCTCTCATCAAGGAAAATGCTCTTTTTATTTCTCCTAAAGCTGACTGTCATTATAAAAATCTCCCTTTATATCCCTTCTTCAGTTTTTTTCTTAGTGACAGTAAACAAAGAAGGCTTTCCTGACTTGGTAGTGAAAATACGATGAGACTTTTGTTGGAAACCTTTAAATTTACTTAACAGATGGGATAGTCAGTTAGCAAGAGTTAAAAACAAATTCAGTTGAGAAAACTTTAGTCTGAGATTAATAAAGATTCTTAGATCCTTAGTTTATAAAGAAGCCAGTGGCGTGGTAGGAGATGGGATCATAGTATTCACACAGTTATATGAGTAACATGGAAGTGGTTAAAAGTAATTTACAAGTACTTCTAGGAAAGGATCTTGGTGATTCTCCTCCCTTGGGAGTTAAGCACATTCTGTATTTTGCTGCTTTTCTTCCAAAGACATGTTCATGTGAAATAGCAAAGTTAGGAGAAGTAGGTCTAATCTTGGCTCTGCTGCTTATTTATGAGACTTGGTTGGGCTAAAAACTCATATCTATGAAATGAATCATAGTGCCTACTTCACAGGATTATTATAAAAATGTCAATGAGATACTGTGTATAAGGAACTCTACACAGTACTAAGCACTCAAATGTTAGCAACTATAGTATTTGTATTTTTGATTAAAGTTAAGAGTACATCCCCTTGGGGCTGGAGAGATGGCTCAGTGGTTGCAGAGGACCCGGGTTTGATTCCCAGCACCCACATGGTGGCTATGAACCATCTTTAACTCCAGTTCCAGGGGAATCTGAAGCCCTCTTCTGAACTCCACTGCATTATACGACTCACATACATGCAGGCAATGCACTCATACACACAAAATAAAAATAATAAATAAAAAAAATTTTAAAAAGAATACAAGCTGGGCATGGTGGTGCACGCCTTTAATCCCAGTACTCGGGAGGCAGAGGCAGGCAGATCTTTGTGAGTTCAAGGCCAGCCTGGTCTACATAGTGAGTTCTAGGACAGCTGAGGCTACAGGGAGACCCTGTCTCAAAAAGACCAAAAAAAATAAAAAATACATTCCCTTTTCTTAGAATCTGGCTTACTGTTTTCAGCAGTTTGCTAAAGTGAGTGCTTACTGTAATTTTGCTTATGGTTATAATGAAAAAAAGTAGAAAAATTCAGAGGGTAATAATTTTTTTCTAGTAATACCCCATGATTAAATAACTTATGTATATGAGTTCATCACATCAGCCCCTAAGCTTTCTTAACTTTCTTAATTCCCTACTCACCAGAAAGAAGTACAGCAAAAGGGAAAAAATAAATTGAAAGAGGCAGACTAAGCTAGTCCTCACGCTGACTGTGTATGAAGAGCTGGGCTAAATTGAGCACAGAATTCTGAGTAGCTGCCCTACCTTTGACTATTGAAGTGGCTGCAGTGTTATAGGGACAAAGGCAGTTGTTTCTTAATTGGGACCGAGAGAGTAAAGGTATTGAAAAATTCCTTTGCATTCGCAGATGTCTTGAATATCTCTGGTTTTGACTCTGGTTTTAGAACACCTACAGACATAGTGTGCCTTTAGACAATATGTATTCCTTGGAGTTTAAACCAAACAAAAATCTACTGCTGAAGCACCTCACAGAATATCACTAAAGAAACAAACAAGGAGGCCTGGTGTGGTGGCACATGCCTTTAATCCCAGCACTCCAGAAGTAGAGGCAGGCTGATCTCTATGAGATCAAGGCCAACCTGGTCTACATAATGAGTTCTAGGACAGGGAGGGCTATGTAGTGAGACCTTGCCTCAAAAAACAGCCACAAAAAAATAACCAAACAAGGGACTGGAGGGATGACTCAGTAATTAAGAACACTTGCTACTCTTGCAGAGGAGCTGGGTTCAGTTCCCAGCACCCACATGGCAACTAACAACTGTCTGTAACTCTAGTTCTAAGGGATCCAACACCCTCTTTTGGCCTCCATTTTACACACCTGTGGTGCACTTACATACAGGCAAAACACTCATACACATAAAATTAAAAAAATAAAAATAAAAACCTCAGCTGGGCGTGGTGGCACACGCCTTTAGTCCCAGCACTTGGGAGGCAGAGGCAGGTCGATCTTTGTGAGTTCAAGGCCAGCCTGGTCTATGTAGAGAGGTACAGGCCAGCTGGGGCTATAAGGAGACTCTGTCTCAAAAAGCCAAAAAAAACCCAAAAAAAACCCCAAAACTCTTGAGGTGGGCATAGGGGCCTGTACCTGTAATCCTAGCACTTGGGAATTTTAAGCAGGAGGATCCTGAGTTAAGGGTCAATCAGGCCTGTTTGGTGAGCCCCCTCCCCTATAAAAGGCCAGATAATATGGCACATTCTTGTAACCTATAACCCTAACATTTCAGATGTAGTGGCAGGAAGATCATGAAATTGAGGCCAACTTGGGCTACATAACAAGACTCAGTTGTTTGTTTTTATTTTTAAATTATGTGTGTATGTGTGTGTTTGTGTACATATGAGTGGAGTGCAGGTGCCCACAGAAGCCAGAGTCAAATACCCCAGGAGCTGGAGTTAGTTACAAGTGGTTGTGAACTTCCTAACGTGGTTGCTGGGAGGTTGAACTCCGTTCCTCTGGAAGAGCAGTATATGCTGTTAAGTGCTGAGCCATCTCTTCAGCCTTCCCCCCACCCCCTTTTAAGGTATACTCTAACCCAGACTGAGTTTGGGCTAGCCTGTAACTCAGAGTGAGCCTCCTATCTCATCTTCCTAAGTGTTGGAATTATGGACATGAGCCACCACACCCAGCTAAGACTGTCATTTAAAGAAAAAGAAAAAGGGAAAGAAAATAATTAAAAAAATTTTTTTTAAATTATTTCTATTTTATGTGTATGCATGTATTGCCTGCATGTAGGTAAGTGCACCACAGAAGA
>NW_008342927.1:186423-190287 GCF_000622305.1 Nannospalax galili
TGGGGTTTGGTTTTTTTTTTTTTTTTTTTTTTTTTTGCAGTCCTGAAGAGTGAACCCTGGGCACCAATGAGTTACATCACTCACCTTGCTTTTTAAAAATAATATTTTATTTATTATTTTTTATTCTATGTGTATGAGTCTGTTGCACAGCCCCTAGCCCTATTTATTTTTCACATTTGTGAATGTTTTGAATGCCTGCATGTATGTAAATGTACCAAGTGTATGTAATGAATCCTCTGGGATTGGAGTTAAAGTGACAGTTGTTAGCTGCCATGTGGGTACTGGAAACAAACCTGGATCCTCTGCAAGAACAATCAGTGCTCTTAAACGCTAAGCCATCTCCAGCCCCAATAAAACAAATTTTAAAAGAAACTATCTTGAGCTAAGTCTGGTAGTCTGTACCTGTAATCTCAGCACTTGGGAGGTAGGAAATTGTTAATTTGAGGCCATCTTGGGTTACATAGCTAGACTTTGTCACAGAAACAAATAAACTGGGCTGAAGAGATGGCTCAGCTATTAAGAGTGTGTTCTGCTCTTGCAGAGGACTAGAATTCCGTTTTCCAGGTCAGGAGGTTCATAGAGTCCTGTAATTCCAGCTTCAGGGGAATCCAACACATACCTACACATAGACACATGCATACACATAATTTAAAGAAAAAAAAAAACAAAACCCCGAGCTCTATGCTGAGCATGGTGATGCATGCCTTTAATCCCAGCACTTGGGAGGCAGAGGCAGAGGCAGGCAGATCTCTGAGTTCAAGGCCAGCCTGGTCTTCGTAGTGAGTTCCAGGTCGGCTGGGGCTACAGGGAGACCATGCCTCAAAAAGATCAAAAAAACAAAACAAAACAAAACTGAGTTCTTATATCCAATATTATTTTAGTATAAGTCTAGCATATATTCTTAAAAGGACATAATGCTACTTGTTATTTTATTTGTCTCATTTGTTATTTTCTCTTACTGTATACCTTTTTTTTTTAATTTTATTATTTTCATTTTATGTGTATGTATGTATTGCCTGCATGTAGGTAAGTGCACCCGTGTCATGCAATGCCCAAGGAGGTCAGAAGAGGCTGTCAGATCCCCTGGGACTGGAGTTACGGACAGTTGTTAGCTGTCCATGTGGGTGCTGGGATTCGAACCTGGGTCTTCTGCAAGAACAACCAGTGTTCTTAACTGCCATCTCTCTAGCCCCTGTACACCTTTCTTCATGATATTCAGTTACTAGTAATTGAAGTCAAAACCACAGAAGTACTGAGATAACAGGCATGTACAGGCTCAGTTGTGGCTTTAAGAGAGTGACTAGCTCCTACTCGTAAGCTCAAATAGTCTGCAGTTATCTGGTTGACATGAATCTCATGAATGCTTGGAAAATGCCCAGGGCACCCCTCTCTGTCTTTCTCTGTCTCTCTCTCTCTTTGCCACCCTCCTCTCAGAAAGATGACTGCAGTTGTCACCCCAACTTGTCTTATTTAAAAGTTATGTTGCATTATTCAGAATTTTCTGTGACTTTACTGGATATTTCAGGCAAACTCTTAATTCTTCGTAAATTTCTGAAGCACAGCTCTGGCCCTTTTCTCTTTCCCTTCCTTGTTACATAGATGGAACTTGTAAGCAGTGTTCAACAAGTATTTCAGATACCTTCTGCCAACTAATTTTCTGCATGAGTTACCCCACGGAATGTCAGTTTTCTGTGTCTGCACTGCCAGCATTTTTTGAGTAATGAAGTTCATTTTAAATGTGCTTCTTTTTGTTTCAGGGGGTGGCGCTGGGATTTAGTTTTGTTTGTCAGTTTAATATTTGTGTATGGGTGGGTACATTGGAACATGTCAGTGTGTGCTTGCGGTTGCCAGAGATCAGCCTTAAGATTACATTTATTTGTGGGTGTATGTATATGTGTAGGCATGCACATGCATATGGAGGTCAAAGGACAACTTGGAGGAGTCAGTTCTCTTCTCTACCATGTGGGTTCTGGGATCAAACTCAGGTCATCAGGCTTAGCAGCAAGTGCTAATAATACCTGTTGAGCCATCTTGCTGATTCCACCTTATTTTCTGAGATAGTCTTTTGTTAGCCTGGAGCTTACTGAGTAGGCTAGGCTGACTGACCAGCACGTCCCAGAGATCCACCTGGCTCTTTTTCCACCACACCCAGCTTTTTTACATAGGTACTGGGGATTGATTAGGTCCTGATGATTGTGTAGCAAATACTTTATTGACTGAGCCATCATCTTTCTAGCCTTCTGGTTTTTGTTTTTTGAGACAGGGCCTTGTTGTGTAGCTCAGATTGGCCTGGAATTCATAGTCTTCCTGATTCTTCCTTCAAAATGCTGGTATTATACCCACCACCATTCACCATCTCACTGAACTTACGAATATCGAGTACCTGCCTAAAATGCAAATCTTCAGTCATTCTCAGTACAACACATTGCATGTTAACTGTATTAGTAATTTTTATTTCGGTAAGAAACTACCTGAGAAAGAGTAATTTGGTAAAGAAACTTGCTTAGCTCACAGTTTTAGAGGCTGAAAGTTTAAACAGCAATAAAGATCTTCTGTCTCCCTGGTTTTACTACATCATGCCCAATGGCACATGGCAGGAATGTTGGGGGAAGAAAAGAGAGCACATCTCCAAATAGGGAGCCAGAACATGACTCAGAGTTAGGTTTACTCTTAGAATAATTTGTGCTCACAAGGGTTAACTCAGGGCTCTACCAAAGCAATCTTAGTCACTTCTGAAATCAGTGATCTAGCCAACTCCTGCTAGGTCCCTCCTCTCTTTTGTTTTTTTTTTGGTCTTTTAGAGATAGGGTCTCCCTGTAGCCCCTGCTGGCCTGGAACTCATTATGTAGACCAGGCTGGCCTTGAACTCACAGAGATCCATCTGCCTCTGCTTCCCGAGTGCTGGGATTAAAGGTGTGCGCCACCATGCCTGGCTCTTGCCATCACCTCTCACTAGTTTCAAACTAGATGTCTCCAAGCTTCTACCACATGAACCTTTGGGGTCAAACCACATGCATCCAATTCATAGCGCCAGCCTATTCAGTTTTTTTACCGTTTTTTATATTTGTATGATCATTTGTTCATGGTATAAGGTTGTCTTGCATATTATAACCAACAAATAACATTTTCTTTCTTTCCTATGTACTTTATAAATATAGATTAGCTTGTTTTCAGCTGTTTCTTTTGTCCCCAACAGTCTGAAGATGATGAGAAGCTGAAAAAAAGGAAGGAGCGATTTGGGATTGTTACAAGTTCAGCTGGAACTGGAATCACAGAGGATACAGAGGTAAACTGTACTTAGAATGCTTCATAGAGCTCTTAAAAATGACAACAAAGGGCTACAGAGATTGCTCAATAGTTAAGAGCACTGGCTGCTCTTGCAGAGCAGTTCAATTCCAAGCACTCACATGGTAACTAACAGTCATCTGTACCTCCAGTTCCAGGGGATCCGACGCCCTCTTCTAACCTCCGACGGCACATTGCACAACACGGGTGCACATATATACATGCAGACAATACACTCAATACACACAAAATAAAAATGAAAAATAACAAAATATGTTTTAAAAACCACCACCAACAAAACCCAGAAGAGTGTGTGTGTGTTCACTCATGTACAAGTATCAAGGCTCCCATGCGGAGGTCAGAGGACAACTTCATGGAGTTTTTGTCTTTTACTTTGTTGATGCAAGGCCTTGTTCCTGCCACTGAGTAGCTTACTCCAGACTACCTAGCTTACTACAGTTAACTTTTTTTTTTTTTTGGTCTTTTTGAGACGGGGTCTCCCTGTAGCCCCAGCTGTCCTGGAACTTACTATGTAGACCAGGCTAGTCTTGAACTCACAGAGATCTGCCTGCCTCTGCC
>NW_008342927.1:191177-213684 GCF_000622305.1 Nannospalax galili
CCCTGTAGCCCCAGCTGTCCTGGAACTTACTATGTAGACCAGGCTGGCCTTGAACTCACAGAGATCTGCCTGCCTCTGCCTCCCAAGTGCTGGGATTAAAGGCGTGCACCACCACGCCCAGCCCAACTTTTTTTTTTTAATAATTTTTTTTCATTTATATGTTGGGGGGGCGTACATGTGTGCCATAACAAGCTTGTGGAGATCAGAGGACAGGTTAGTTCTCTCCTTCCACCATGTGGGTCTCAGACATTGAAGTCAGACTTGGCAGCAAATGCTTTAACCTTCCAATCTGTCTCACTGCCCCTGCATTTGGTTTTAGCATTTGTTTGTTTGGGTTTTTTGTTGTTTCATTCGTTTGATTTTTTTTTTGCTTGTTTTCTTGTTTTTTTTTTTAATTTTTTTAAAAAGTTTGTTTTTATTTTATGTGTATGAGTGTATTGCCTGCATGTAGGTGCACCCATGCTGTGCAATGCCTGTGGAAGTCAGAAGAAGGCATTGGATTCCCTTGTAACTGGTGTTAACCTATAGTTGTTAGCTGCCATGTGGGTCCTTTGTAAGAGCACCCAGTACTCTTAACTGCTGAGCTCTCTCTCCAGCCCCAAGTTTTGTTTTTTTGAGACAGTGTCTCAGTATGTAAACATGGCTGGCCTAGAACTCAGAAAAAATATACCTGCCTCTACCTCCTAGAGTGTTGGGATGAAAGGTGTGTCACCAGGCCTGGCAGTCAACTTTTTAGAAATAAACCATAAGCTGGGTATGGTAGCGCATGCCTTTAATTCTAGCACTTGGGAGGCAGAGGCAGGCTGATCTCTGTGAGTTTGAGGCCACCCTGGTCTACATAGTGAGTTCCAGGCCAGCTGAGGCTACAGGGAGACCTTGTCTCAAAAAGCCAAAATAAAGTAAAATAAAAATAAACTATAAGAGTCCAATTTGTGCTGCCCATATACTTAATCGTGGGCATGAGACTATCCACTCATCCACTGGGTGGTGATTGCCCAACCAGAGACTACACCCTTAAACAAAACTGACTTTCCCTCTCCCAGAAGCTATCAGTGTTTCCTCAGGGGTGGGAACTCCATGCTATAATGTTGACTGGCTTGATCCTGTGCAGGCCACCACAGCTGCTGGGAGTTCACGAGGGCAGCAGTCCTGTCATGTCCAGAAGACCCTGCTTTGCTCTGGTTCTCCCTGACCTCTGACCCTTATCTTTCTGGCTCTTCTGCAGTGATCCCCGAGCCTTGTGGGAGAGTGATATAGATGTCCCATGTGTAGATGAGCACTCTACTGGCTCTTGTCCTCTGTACTTTGATCAGCTGTGAGTTTCTGTGTTAATCACCATCCACTGCACAAAGAAACTTCTCTGATGAGGTCTGAGAGCTGCACTCATCTATAGGTCTAGAGATACTAATTTAGAGGACAGTTTGACTCTGTCCGTTTAGTAAAATAATTGTAGTAGGCTCACCCCTAGGGCCTCTGAGCTCTCCAACTATATGTTCTTGGCCAGATTACAGTACCAGGCTTGTGTTTCCTCCTGCCACTATTGTAACAATGGGCATGTCTTGCCACCCTGGTCATTATTGTAGTTCATAGGTTCACAGCTGACTAAGACTGTTGATGACTTTTCCCCAGCAGTTTACATAGCACCTTCTGGTACCATGAAAGCTGACCAGCAGCTAGGAAACTTCTTCAGTATCAACTTGATTTCTCCATGTCTTATGACCAAAGTATGTGGTGTCTTCAGCAATAAGGTCTTGCCATCAAGTTCTAGTGAGCAACCAAGAGTAAGGGCAATAGCCTATATTGTTTTGTGGGTCTTTGGGACACCCTCAACTAATGGTTCCAAGAGAGGTATCCCACATCCAGCACTGGGCTTTTTATTTGGCAACCTATGCCTAGCCTACTTAAGTACCCAAAATGAGGCCAGAGAGATGACTCAGTGGTTAAGAGAGCTTGCTGCTCTTGCAGAGGACAGGATTTGGTTCCTAGTGCCCATATCCAGTAGGCTTACAGCCACTTAGAACTCCAGCTCCAAGAGATCCAATACTTCTGGCTTCTTCACGTGCATGGGAGCACACACACACACACAAATAAAAATAAATATTTAAGTGCCCACAGGCATATTTGACTTTTGCTTTAGAATGTTTTTCAGGATAAGGTAGTCACAGAATAATTCAGTATTTGAGTCTGTTAGCCTAGTAGTCAAGAGCAGGAGATTTAGAATTAGGTGAACTGGTGTAAGTGTCTCTGAAGACTGAGGCAGGAGGATTGCCATGTGTTCAAGGATACTGTGGTCTGAGTAAGTACCAAGCCAGCTAAGTCTGCTTAGTAGTATCCTCTCTAAACAAAACAAAAAGTCACTCTGCTACTTAGTATTTCTTGTAAGTTACAGTACTGTGCTGAGCCTTAATTTTACTGTCCCAGAAATGGAGATAATATGTCTACCACAAAGGCAGACTTTTAAGAACAAATGAAACAAACCTATATTTTTTTAAAAAAAGATTTTCAGGGCTGGAGAGATGGCTCAGTGGTTACGAGCACTGACTGCTTTTGCAGAGGACCTGGGTTTGATTCCCAGCACCTACAAAGCGGCTAAAAACCGTTTTTTTGTTTTGTTTTAGTTTTGGTTTTTTTTGGGGGGGGGTCTTTTTGAAACAGGGTATCCCTGTAGCCCCAGCTGTCCTGGAACTCACTATGTAGACCAGATCCGCCTGCCTCTGCTTCCCAAGTGCTGGGATTAAAAACTGTTCTCAACTCCAGTTCCAAGGGAATCCGATACCCTCTTCTGACCTCCAAGGCATTGCATGACATGGGTGCACTCACATACATGGAGGCAATACACTCGTACACATAAAATAAAATAAATAAATGAAAGATTTAAAGATAAAATAGGGGCTGGAGAGATAGCTCAGCGGTTAAGAACACTGACTGCTCTTGCAGAAGACCCAGGTTCAAATCCCAGCACCCACATGGCAGCTAACAGCTGTCTGTAACTCCAGTTCCAGGGGGTCTGACAGCCTCTTCTGTCTTCCGTGGGTATTGCACGACATGGTGCACTTACCTACATGCAGGCATACACATAAAAAATAAAATAAAATATGTAAGATTTTAGATTTTGGGTTGGAGAGATGGCTCAGCGGTTAGGAGCACTGACTGCTCTTGGAGAGGACCTGGGTTTGATTCCCAGCACCCACATGGTGGCTAACAACCATCCATGACTCCAGTTCCAGGGGAATCTGATGCCTTCTTCTGATTTCGCAGGCATTGCATGACATGGGTGCACTTACACACATGCAGGCAATACACTCATACACGTAAAATAAAAATAAATAAAATATTTAAAATATTTTAGATTTTATCTAAGATGCTTGGGGATGGGGTGGGGTGACATACACCTTTAATCCCAGAACTCTGGGGACAGAAGCAGGCAGATCCCTCTGAGTTTGAGAACAGTCTGGTCTACATAGTGAGTTCATGTCAGTCAGGGCTACATACTGAGACTCTCTCTCAAGATAGATGGGTGGGTGGCTGGCTGGCTGGCTGGATGGATGGATAATGAGACTCTGTCTCAAGATAGATGGATAGATGGATGGTTGGATGGATGGATGCTTGGAATGGGGTCTCTAAATCATTTTGTAGTATTAAGTAGTAGATTTTTTTTTATGTCTTCCTCTTATCACTTTCCACTTTGTTTATTATTTGTGTGCAAGGACATGCTTATGAGGGTCAGAGGACAATTTTGTGGAGTTGGTTCTCTCCTTCTACCTTTACGTGGGTTTTAGGGATTGAACTCAGATTGCCAGGCTTGTGTGGCATCCACTTTGTACACTTCGTATGTATATATGAGTGCCTGCATGTATATATGTGCACCATGTACATGCCTGATGCCAGCAAGCCATAAGAGAACATCAGGTACCATGGAACTGGAGTGAGAGGTAGTTGCTAGCCACCATATGGGCGCTGGGAACCAAACCCAGCTCCTCTGCAACAGCAGGAAGTGCTCTTAGCCATTAAGCCATTTTTCTAGTCCCTCTATTTGTTGAGACTGTGTCTCCTACTGAAATTAGAGGTCACTCTGAGGATCTGCCTGTCTTTATACTCTGTCTACTAGGTTTACAGATACGTACCACCATGCCCAGATTTCACATGGCTACTGGAGATACAAATTCAGGTCTTTGTGCTTGATGTGGCAGTTACTTTGCCAACTGTGCCATCTCCCCAACTTCTCAATCTTTGTTATTGTTAATAGAGCCATCTTTATTATTATTTTTTATTAGTTTAAATCCTCAAGGGGTATAGCATCACATAATTCTCTGTCTAGTAGTCTTGGCATGAGATTGCTTTGGAATTTGACACAAACCATGCCACTGTTTCCATGGACCTGAGTTATCATTCTCCAGATTGGTTTTGTTCAGTTTGCCACGAGGCCTCAAATTCAGAGATCTGTTTGCCTCTGCCTCCTCAATGCTGGGATTAAAGGCAGTTGTGTTGTTGGGTTTTTTTGTTTTTATATCTAAGCACATCCTTTGCTTAAGTTAAATTCAGTTTCATCTTGGGAACACCTTCAATTTTAAGAAGAGCTATGTGTTCCCATTGGTTCTGGAAACCCCGCTTATAGCCAATAAAAATAGTCTTGTACCACAGCCTTCCAGACATACTTTGCGTTTTAGAAGTTCTGTTTCCAGCAGGCCTCCACAGGCTCAAAGATGGTAGAAATGGAAAGAAAGCTCACTTCTTAGTATAACTTTATTTACAAATGGTTCCCCCAAATGAAAGAGAATGTTAGAGGTTGTGGTGCAGTTTATGTGTATGAAACCCCAGATTCAATCTCTAGTACTTCTAGGAAAAAGAAAATAAGAAAGAAAAGAAACCAAAATGAAAGATTTGCCCTTTTTTTTTTCTTTTACTGTAACTGCTGAAACAAGCCCTCAAAAAACTGTTTAAGACTGGGCATGGTGGCAAATACTTTACCATGTAAGCCATCTCCCTATCCCCTAAAGTGTTTTTATGAGTTAATGTCCAGAGTCAGTCTCATAAACCATGAAAAATCACAGTTAAATTGATATAATACTCTTTTTTGGGGGGGGGGTGTTTTGGAGACAGGGTCTCCCTGTAACCCCAGCCCACCTAGAACTTGCTATGTAGACCAGGCTGGCCTCAAACTCACAGAGATCCACCTGCCTCTGCCTCCCAAGTACTGGGATTAAAGGCATGCACCACCACACCTGGCTGATATAACACTCTTTACTAGGAAAAAAGCTGAAGAATCAGTATATTTTGTGCTACTGAAATAAAATGCTACTTGTATCTGCTTGCTTACTGATTTACCAGGATGAACTCAAAGTAAACTGAAGCTTTTTTTCATTTCTGGTTAGAATCACTTCCTCCTTAAGGAAGCTATAAGCCAGGTATTGCACTAAGTAGGTCATTGGCTTGAGGATTGAATGGTTGAAAGAACAGTGGCTTTTGTTAGAAGAGTGAGTGCTTATAAGGAAGTAGTAACTTCTGACACTAATGCTGTTTACATAAACCAGTTTTGTTTGTTTCCAAGGAATTGTGTCAGTCCAAGTGGAGTGAGTGTGACTTGAATATATTCAGATTTTTTTTTTTTAAGAATCTGTATTAAGGGCTAGAGAGATGGCTCAGCGGTTAAGAACACTGGCTGTTCTTGCAGAAGACCCAGGTTCAAATCCCAGAACCTACATGGCAGCTAACAACTGTCTGTAACTCCAGTTCCAGGGACTCCAACAGCCTCTTCTGTTCTCTGCAGGCATTGCATGGCAATACATGCATACACATAAAAGTAAAAATAATAAATAAAAAAAATCTATTAAATCTTCAGTGTGAATTGACTACAGAAAGGTGTTCTGGGACAGTAACTGAAGTGAAGATGAAAGACAAGTGGTTTTTGTGTGTCACTCATGAAAGGAAAAGCTCCCACTGTCTGATTTTGTGGCCTCTTTCTGGCGATGCCTTCCTTAAGAGATCCATAACAAGGACTTCTTGCAAACACCCTTCCTCCTCCAATTTATTCTGTTAGCACTGAAGATTTGCATGCTTCTCTTGGACTGTAGGCCTAAGGCAGAGCTACTGCCTCATCCTGACTGTTCAAAAGAGCATCCCCACCACCTCTCCCTCTGTGGTTGGTGTTGATTAACCTTTTGCCCTCTGAAATCGCCCATCTTCCACTGGTTGGAAGACTTTCCCTACCATGTTAACGACAAATTATTTCCAAGCTAGCTTATTTGAAGGCTGAATCATCTTTTCTTCTTCAGGAAATCTTTCCATTTTCTGCCACTATGCTCTTCCTTCTCTCCCCTGGTTCCCCTTAATCTTCTCACCTTCTTTTTCACTAAACGTCCCCAGCTCTGACCATATATAATGGAGGGACTCAGGAATGAAATCTCTGACTTGAGGTCTGAGTTGTCCCTTAGATCTTGTGACAGTTCATAGGAGTTTGATCAGAACAGCCAGGAACTTACTCTCCCATTGTCTTACAGGCTAATTCTTTTCTTCTTTTTCCTTACAGGCAAAGAAGAGGAAAAGAGCAGAGCGCTTTGGGATTGCATAATGAAAAGTTCTTCATGCTTTCTGCTACCTAGTGACCTAGTGATTTCCATTTCCAAAATTCTCATACACACACACACACACACACGAGTGATTTCCATTTCCAAAATTCTCATAAACACACACACACGCACGCGCACACACACACACACACACACACACACATATATATATATATATATATATATATATATATATATATACACCTAAACCTAAATGCACAGTCATGTGCCTACATCCTTCCCATTGCAGTGAGGAAGCATGTGTGTACCTCAGGTACATCCATGAACTCTAGCAGCAGCAGTTTGACTTAACTGTTCTTCTACCTTTAAGGTTGTTGTGTTTTTGTTTTTAATTATTTTGCTTGTTAATAAAAAAGGAAAGAAAAGAGAACATGTGTTTTATTAGGTGTTCCTTTTAAAAAGGTTCCTGGAGCCACATTAGACCAGATAGAGGGAGTTTCAGAGGCAGAAATTTGGGGGCCTTAGCTATAACGCCTTTATCCCTTGGAAAAGAAGATAAGGAAGAGGATTGAGTCTGCCTTTTAAGCCTACGTATTATCTTCATACTTAACAACATGCTTTTATTTTTATTTTCCATGACAAGACCAAGTTACCCCAAGTGTTTGCTTTAGAAGGTTGACGTGACCCATTGAGATAAAATAGGGAAAACAGCCGGGTATGGTGGCGCACGCCTTTAGTCCCAGCACTTGGGAGGCAGAGGCAGGAGAATCTCTGTGAGTTCAAGGCCAGCCTGGTCTACATAGTGAGTTGAGGTCAGCTGGGACTACAGGGAGACCCTGTCTCAAAAAAGACCAAAAAAAAGGGGGGGGGGACATTCAAGATTTTAGGAAATGAAAAATATAAGAGCTAATGATTTTAATAATGAAGTTTTATTTATAAAGTAAAGTCCATAGTAAAGGAAGGGCCCGTTTTCCAGTATGACCTGTCATGGTACTGTTTGATTTAGCAGAAGTCAGTGTGTGAGACCTTGTTTATATAGCTCAAGAAAGCAGATGAGCTGGCTACCCCTAAAGTAGAAGAAAGTATAGAAATCGAAAGCATGGCAGGAGATGTCAGCAGTTGTTGCCTAGATCATTGAGAACATGAGTGGAACTAGATGTGTCTCCTCTAGCCCCCACCCCCAAGTACTGGGGATTGAACACAGAGCCTTGCACATACTACATAAGCACATTACTGCTGAGCTACACCCCAAACCTGCTTTCACTTTCTAGTTAAGCTCTGTGCCAGGTTGTGCTTTTCTGTTGCAAAAGTGTGCTATTGTAGTTTTGGTGATTTAATGTGTCTTGGATATCATTAAAATTCATTTTCCTTGCCAAACCACCTACTTAGGAAAAGTTTGGCGCTCCCAAGCAGGTTGCTTGTTTGCATTTCAAGTTATATCTGAAACTTGGTACTTAGGACTTCTTTTTGATATGTTAACATAAGGTTTTTGTCTCTTCTCTCCCACCCTCTCTTTTTCCTTTCCTGGTTTTTGAGACAAGTTCTCACTATGTAGCCTGAACTGGTACATGGATATAGCCCAGAGAAGCCTTGAAGTCCAGGCAGCCTTCTTATCTGGCCTTCTCTGAGAACTGGGATTACAGCATGCACCTGTCATTGGGTTTCTCATTTATTATCCTTTTTTTAAAACTTATATGTATGTATGTGTGTGTGCCTGTTTGTATGTTCATGCAGGCACCCACAAAGGCCAGAAGAGGGCATCAGATCCCCTGTTGTGAGCTGCCTGATAAGGGTGCTGGGAACTAAACCCAGGTCTTCTGCAAGAGCAAGTGCTCTTAACCACTAAACCATCTCTCCAGCCCTGGGTTTCTCATTTAAGTCTTCATATAAAAGCTTGGTTTGGGGGATTTTCTTTAGAAAAGTCATAAAAGTTAAAAGTCTGATAGCTTACCTGAAAACTTTGCTACCATAATTAGATCCTGTGTTGCTGTGGTATAATCTTTGTCCTTTACCCAAAACCTAGATGGGTTTGTGACGAATAAAAAGTTAATAGCTTGGGGCTGGAGCGTTGGCTCAGCAGTTAAGAGCACTGACTGCTCTTGCAGAGGACCCAGGTTTGGTTCCCAGCACTGACATGGTGGCTAACAACCATCCATAACTCCAGTTCCAGGGGCTCTGATGCTCTTTTCTGACCTCTGCAGGCATTGTACAACACAGGTGCACTTATATGCATAAGGCAATACACTGATAATATATAAAATACAATTTAAAAAAAAGTTAATAGTTCAGCTTTCCTCCCATAATCCTTTACCACCAAGCATGATATGTACTTGTAATCACAGCACTTACAGAGCAGAAGTAGGTGGATCACTCGATTTCAAGGCCTGCCAGTTAAACAATGAGACCCTATTTTTAGAAAACAACAAAAACCCTCTGCACAAGTCTCTGGTTGGAAGAAAAGCAGGAACCTAAGTTTAGGTACTTTAGGAAAACTGCCGTGGAGAGCAGATCCGAAGATTCTGGATTTGTTGTAAATTTTGCTCCTTCTGAGTTATTAGGAAAACTGAAGAGAGAGAAAGTTGGTTAAATATTTGTTCCCTTCTCATCCAAATCATACAATTAGTGACTTAGCCTTTTCTCCCATTCTCTTCTGTTAGCCTCCCTTTTTTTACTTCAGGCTATGTTCTCCAGACTTTTTCCTTTTTAAAATATATTATTTTTATTTTATGTGTATGAGTGTATTGCCTGCATGTATGTGAGTGCACCCGTGTTGTGCAGTGCCATGGAAGTCAGAAGAGGGTATTGGATTCCCCTGGAACTGGAGTTACAGACAGTTCGTAGCCACCATTTGGGGGCTGGGAATCGAACCCGGGTCTTCTGCAAGAGCAGTCACTGCTCTTAACTGCTGAGCCATCTCTCCAGCCCTAAAACAACTTTTTTTCTTTCTTTGATGTCTCCGCCTGAAAACCAGAGAGAATCTTTTCTGTATCGGGACAGATTTTAAGTGTATTCAGTGTTTATACCTCCGGATGGTTTAAATATTTAGTAAAAAGTTGAGGGAATAAAACAGATACTGGTAATAGGATGAAGCAGTGTGGGAACTATTTTTTATCCTCCATAACATTCTAGGGACATATTTAGCTTTACTACCTAGGATTCTTTCTGCACACTGTCCCCCTTGGTTTTGAGACAGAGTTGTACAATGTGATCTAGACTGGCTTCACAAACTTACAGCATCCTCCTGATTCTGCTGGGATTGCTAACACACCTGGTAGGATCCTCTTAATGGTTTTATTAGGGGGGGGAGAGAGAGAGAGAGAGAGAGAAGAGAGAGAGATGAATGCGTAGGTGGAGACAGATTGTGCATGTGTAGGCCAGAGGTCCACATCAGCTTTCTTCTTTGATCACTACCTTGTTTATTGAGACAGTCTCTTACTGAGCCTGGGTTCACTGATTTAGCCAGGCTGGCTGGCCAATAATTTCCAGAGAGCTCTGTCCCCTAGAGACAGATTCCATGCTGCTGGGTGCTGGGGTTCCAAACTCAGGTTCTCATTGCTTGAGCGGCAGGCACTTTACTGAGCCATCCTACCTGCCTGATTCTATTAAGATGTAATTGTCTTTACTCAGTGCTTTCCCCAAATCTTGTATAGTGTTTCTCAAATGTACTGAGATTTTCTTTCTTTTTTTTTTTAGTTAACCCTTTATTTCTACAATTTTTCATAATAGTTGGTCAGAAGCTTCTCTAGCCTCTAAGACTGGCCATCAAGTCCTCTTCTTTCTGTCTCATAGTCATTCCATTCATGGAGCATGAAGAGTTGAGAAGCCTGTGTTTACTAATTTAGTCTTTAAATCTAAGTCTTTGTTTTGTTTGGCTAGACAAACATCTAGGCTTGGAATTCTCTATCTGGAATCCAAATACTCTCCTCCTTATCTCTCAGCCTCCCTCTTGTAGCTGATCAGCATTGACGTTCCCTACATACCTAGCTCTTAATGGAGTCTGTAAAAGCTGTGGCAGGAACTGGCTTCCTTAGCTGTGAATCTGCAGCTTACTATGGCTCTCTAGGCTCATTCTCTTTCTCACCATCATCACCCTAAATGCCAGTCCATTTTGCTCCAGCTGAGAAATGCTGAAGGTAGTCAGTCAGCTAATGCTTCTGTCAGGGTGAAGGCTATAGGGAAGAACTTTTTCAAAACTTCTTCTACATGAGTCCTTTGACAGGCAATGCCACTGGTGTCAGATTATTGAATTCCCTCAAAATTCCAACCTTTTTTTTTCTCCCAAGACAGGGCCTCATGTAGCCCAGGCTAGCCCCAAACATGCTGTGTAGCTGAGAATGACCTTGAGTTTCTGATCTTCCTGCCTCCTCTTCTTGAGTGTTGTATTCCAGGTCTGTGCCTGGTTTCGTGCAGTCTGCAGTGCTGGGGATGGAACTCTGTGCTCCGTGTACACCAGGAAAGCACTCTACAAACCTAGCTACATCCCCATCCCTAACCTCTTTCTCTTGTTTTCAGATTCTTGTTTTCCCTCCAAAGGATTTGGAAAAGGTTTCACACTTCTGCAGTCCCTTTGACCCAAAGGTGTTCCTCAGCTTTCTCATTCTTTCCGTTGTCCCTGTATTTAGTTTTCCACCTTTCATATCATTTAACAGACTAGATTACAATGTAATACTGTTTGTTAAACTACCTTATTCTACCATATTGGCTCTGAAATCTGACAGGGCAAATTAATCATTCTGTGACTCTTTCCAGATTTTATATCAATAGGAACCCTATTGTGAGGGTTGCTGTGAGAATTAAATACTATGTACTTAGCCTAAATTACATACCACCCTGTAGTTTGCATAGTAGTCATTTAAGACATATTAGCTCTGAAGTTTACTAGAGTAAAATGAAGATTTAGAATAAGTGGAATTTTTTTCCTCCCTGAGTAGGTTCCAGCTAGAGGATGGAGTTGGATGAGTAGAGTGATTTGGGCCCTTGTGTATATGAATATACCTTCTGCATTTGTTTGGAGGTTTGAAGACTGGGAAGAGGCCAGGGCATTACCCCCTCGAATCTAGCTTCTTGACAGGAAAGCTTACCTTATCACCTGGGATAGTGACTTTTTTGCTGCTCCTTACATCCAAAAACTTGTCAGAGGAGCCTGGCATGGTTGTGCATGCTTTTAACCCCAGTACTTGGGAGGGAGAATAAGTTCCAGGCCAGCCAGACTCACAAACAAGGGGTTGGAAAAGATGGCTTAGCAGTTAAGAGCACTGACTGCTTTTGCAGAAGACACTGGTTTGGGATCCGACATCCTCTTCTGACTTCTGTGGGCACTGCATACATGGGTGCACACAAAACAGCCATACACGGAATAAAAAAATGTAATGCCGGGTATGGTGTGTTCACCTTTAATCCTAGCACTTGGGAGGCGGAGGCAGGTGGATCTCTGTGAGTTGAAGGCCAGTATGGTCTACATAGTTCCAGGACAGCCAGGCTACATAGTGAGACCCTGTCTCAAAAAAAAAAAAAAAAAAAAAAAAAAAAAAAAAAAAATTGTCAAAGATACAGTACAGGCTAGCTGCTTGTGCACTGGCTTGGAAGGTGAATCAGGAAAAGGAAGACTTAAAAGGCATCCCAGTTTTTTCTAAATGTCTTTGCAGGAAACAAATGGGCAAAAGGAGAAAATACATTTGTTACGAGTCCCAACCTCACCTGTTTTCAATCTGTGTTTTGATTGGTCTAAGGTGGGGTCAATTTGCTGATAGAACTAATGGAATGGAGAGAGCAAGTTGACCACTTTGGATCCTCAGTGCAACTCAGGCAAGATTCTTTTGCCATCTCTATCTCTTAGGCCTTGGGAATTGTGTTGTGGGCCCATGGGAGCAACTTTTTATAGAGGGCTCAGTGATTGAGATGCTCAGCCACTTGTGTTACATAGGCAAAGCAAAGAGCTTTGGTTTAGTTTGGGTTACTGTCGAGGCAGCCTAGGACTATAAGACTGAAAAGTAGGACAGATGACATTCTGTAGGGTCATTTCAAGAGAAATTTTAGATTTTTCATCCTGTGGGGGCTAGGAAATGCTTTTGTAATCTTTGGGACTGTTCGTATCCAGAATTACTGTAGGTCTCCTCCCTTTCCCATTCTCTGTCCGTCCTTAGACTACGTGTCCCAATCCTCACCCAAATGCCCTTAGTGTTTTCTCTTGCTGCAAGGACATCATCTTAATCCTAGAATAAAAGGTTTCCTCTCTTAGATCCTCTTCAGTTCTTGGTCTTCTGGGTATAAATGTGACGCTTGATTAGGGAGAGCTCAGCACTGAATTCTAAACTCTTTGACTGCTTTTATTTTTCTTTTTTCAGGTTCAAGTGCTGGATTGTGTCATGTGACTATCCCAAAACTAGAGCACCCTATGGCCATCTTTGCCCTCTGTCACATAACTTGAAAACTGTCTGATGGCCTTTTTTGCAGTGGTTCCTTCCAGGAAGCTTTGATTTCAGCAAAGCAGTCCTTTCCTGGCATTCCAGTGCCCCTGTCAACCCCGTACTCCTCAAACACCCTTTACAAAGGCAATCACACACATGATGTAACAAATACACAAAGTAATGAAATACACTAATAATGATATGTTCAGAGGAGCACTGGCCAGGCCCACAAGTAAGGTGTGGGAAGAGGGGCTGGCTCCCGCTGAATTGCTAGGTCATGTCCTCAAACCCCTTTATTCTCACACCTCTTACAGGATAGAGAAGGTCAGGGGACTGAGACTTAACTCAGATTTGTATTCATAAGAACTCCTCCCCCTTGGAAAGGTATTTACTTGGTGGTAATAAAGGGGCAGTATTTGAAGTGTCCTCCAAGTTTAATGCCCCAGCTCTCTAGAGAGAAGTAACCTGATGCCTAATTGCCCAACCCCTACCTTTTCCAAGATCAAGAGGCATTTGACCTTGGAAGATAGCATCTTCACTCTGCTTTTCTGTTCCTCTCTTCCATCAAGGAAATATGATGGATGTTGATGGTTAAATGTGTCTTATTCTTTAAGACAGGGGTAGAAAGAAGGATGAACAGGACCAGAGAAGAGGCTTGAGCTAACAGCTGCTACATGGGACGTGAGTTGAAAGGCTTAACAGCCCCTGCCTATGGAAACACCTTATCTCATTTTCTCACTATGAGAATAGGAATAAGATGCTAAGGATAGTCACGTACCTTTGTCACTTCTATAGTTTGGTCCAAGTGAGAGAGACATGCTCTCAGGAAGAACAAGCCTTCCTTGTCAGGCTTTACTTCAGTCCTGTTTCTACCAGACCATAACTACTGTCTCTGCCAGTGACCATTTTGCTGTAGCCTTCCCCACCCCCCAGACTCTGGTCTAGAGCCAAGAGGTCACTGGTGAGGTATGGATGGGGTGTGGGGATTCTCAACTCCTTGGCTTCAGGCACTGTCCAGCTGGGAGGCAGAGGGGAACTTGTATTCTGAAGCCTGTCCATTAAGCCTCGCATCTCTTCGCCATTATTCTGGTGCCCTGGTTATCTAGTCCCACAGCGAGAGGTATTTTACGTCCATAAAGTGCCCGTGGTAAGTGCTCAGAATTCATCTCTTGGCTGTGGCGGGTGCTGCTGTTTCTCATTCCATCAAGGGGAAGAAATTGAGGCACAATGAGTCCAGAGGAGGGTGGGTCAGGATTGTGGGAGGCATGAATGGGCCCAGCTAGTAACTTGAAGTGGCAACTAGTCTCTTCCTGCTTCCTAGCCTTCCAAACTAGAGTCTCCACCCTTCCCATCCTCTGTTATAACTGGCCTTGTCATATGCCTTTCCCTATTGTACTGTCCCCTTCCTGTTGCCAGGTACTGCTATATTCCAAAAATAAAAGATAAAGATTATAGATACTCTGCTCCCTTGTTCTCCTTTCTTCCACCCTGAGCTTTGGGGTAGGGGGACTAAAATGTCCCCCCTTCAGAATCCCTTCCACCTTGGTCTGCTGGCTGTATTCCCTAGCCCAGAGCAGTGATTTGGGTTCAAATGCTCTGAACCTTCAGCCTCTTCACTATTTTCTTGACCCTTAACCCTTCCCAGACCTGGGGAACTCTGGGATTTCTACTTTTTATTGACCTGAAGATAGAGGCTGAGAGCAGAGGCATTCCACAGGCTCTTTGGTCTCTTGGCTGAGGGGAATTTGGGCATAAGCAGGCTGTACCCTCTGGCTGAGTAATATGAAGGTGGGCCTGAGGGGTAGGTTAGTGGCTCTCACAGATTCTGGATGTTGAGGGCTCCCCTCCCCCAGCTCTTAAGTCCTAACTTCTTACTGTTTCCATGACCACTCAGTTCAACCTGTTTGGCTCAAGGAGGTTGGTTAGGGTGATTATGGGTTAGAAACTTCATGTGTCAGCCCTCTTGCCCTTTACTCCCATTCCCAACCCTGGAGGCTTTAATACAAGTGCTTAAGTAGGTGGGTATTAGGGAAGAGCAGGGTTTGGGGAATAAGGGACAAATGGAGGCATAGTGGGCAGGATCCCTCGTATTCCAGTAAAGCCAAATACCAAAAAATGAAAAAAATCACAATAAATAAATAAATTAAAAAAAATCCCCAAATCCTTACTTTGCCCCAGCCTCATTCCACTTCCTCTGGCTACTGTTGGAGGGAGAGAGGGAAGAAGCTAAGAATGAATTTTTGATTTACTCCTACTGAGTTGTCAGGGGAACTCCCCAAACTCTACCAAGCCTCTTACCTTGCTGATGGAAAAAGGAAGCTTGGGGTGGGGCTTTCACTTTACTCCATTTCAGTCTCTTTCTCAGTGTTTGCCTAGTCACTTATCTCTTCTGTCTCTCTATTCCTTTGCCTTCTCAGTGTTGCTCTGTTTGTTCGTCTGTCTCTATCCTTCCATCTTCTTCCTGTCTCTACATCTCTGTCTTCTTGCCAAACCTTCTCACCTGCAAATCTCAGATACATTCCACCCTGACTGCCCTTCCTTTCCCCCAACCCCTCACCTCTCCATCCCCACCTGCCTCCCTCTGTTGTATTGCACACTACTTGGTCAGGGAACAAGGTGTGATGTTCATGGGAAGAGGTGGAGGGAGCTCTAGGGCTTGAGGGGATGGGGACCAGGGCTGGGGTTCTTGGGATAGGGTTTGTGAGGGAGGCATCCACTGTCCCCCACCTTAGGAGCAGCCACAGCGATCCACCACCATGCCAGGGATCTTGCCGTAGATAATCTGCTGCTTGTCATTGAAGTAGAGCATGTTGATTGGGGACATCTTGGTAGGGGTGCAGCAGGGCCCAGCAGAGCCTCTTGGATTGGCCTGTTGCACCAAGTGGGTGTGCGGATACTTTTGCATGAACATGTACTCGCACTGGCCGGAGCAGTAGTTGGCCTTGTAGCGCTTAGGTGCGATGATCCAGTCCCAGCCAAAAGCCTCAAAGTCCACTGTGAGGGGATATCGGCAGCAGCGGGACTCACTCGAGTGCTCATCGCAGTCTAGGCCTAGGTTCCGCCGGGACCGTTTTGTGTTCTCTAGGACTCGAAGCTCCATGAAAGGATGCTGAAGGTCGGGGAGAGGGGAGAGAGATGTGACATAGCCCTGAACAGTTCTCTTCCCTGTCCTTTCCTACCTGCCTATCAACAGGAGCATGAGAACAGAAACCACTGATATCTTCACCTGTCCACTGCTCTATCCCCCAGTCCTCATCTTCTACCCATTCTCTTCCCATTTAGCCATTTCTTCCTTTCCCTAACTTTTTTTCCTGGTAACCTGACCTTTATTAGACCCTCAGCCCAGAACCTCATCCAGGGCCAAGGATTTGGGTTTTTTATTTTTTGAGATGGAATCTCATGTAGCTCAGACTGGCCTCAAATTTGCTATGTGGCAGAGAATAGCCTTGAACTCCCAGTCCTGCCTGGCCTCCCTAGTGTTGGGATTAAGCACTACCACGCCCAGACAAGGGCCAGTTTCTTGTGTTCCCACGGATCTCCCATTAACTGACAACTTCACCCCAAATCCCGTTTTCAGCTGTTGCCTGGCTTAGATCCCTGAAAAGTGATAGTTGCCACCCCACCTCCACCTCCTCTAGAATCAATTCCTGGCCCCAGAGAAAAAACACTGGTCCCCAACCCCCTTCACATTCCTGATCTACTTTTTCTAATCCCCATCTCTTTAGGGCCAGGTTACACATGTCCACCACCACTTCAGGCCCCCTGCTCACCAGACCCTCAGCTCCTGGCCCAAGGGAGGTGACAGCCAGATCTGTGCCACTGGGATCAAAGGCGTTGATCTCGATGCCCCAGTTGCTCTGTGGCTGGCGGAACCAGCTGTGTAGGACTTGCTTGAAGTCGATGCTCTGCCAGTGGCCGGAACGTGAGTGTAGCTCAATCTTGAGTGAACGGATACGGATGTGACGCCGGCCTCCACCCCCTCCCCCTGTGGTCCCTTCCCCAGTTAGGGGTTTCAGTCGCAAGATCTGCAGGTAGACTGTAGCTGGGCGGGGCACAGGCCGAAGGTAGACCCACAGCTGGGCCTTCAGTACCTTTGTGAACATCACCTTGGGGCTGAAGTGGAAATGGCAACAGAGAGGGCTGCCATCTGTCTGCACTGCAGGGTCCGCTGATAAGAGAGAAGGGGGCACAACATCAGCAAAGGGTGTTTGTGGAGGAGTTCAGCAGCCCTGGGTGGCTTTAGGAGATTCTTCTCAGCTTGTTTGCCAGTTCTTCTTTACCCTTTTCCTGTACCTGTTGTTGGCTACTTTGTCTCTGATGCCCCAAACTGTCTCATCTCTGGGATCTTACTTACTGATCTACACCCATTCCTATCCCATTTCTCCTGACTTATAGGCTCCCCTCTACCAAATGACCTATAAAGATAGTCATCAAGGATGTCTCCCTCCACCTGAGGTCTTCCTTCCAGCTAGTCTCCAACTTCTGAATCTTGAACATCCTTCACAGAAGCTATGCCTCTATCATACCTGCTGTCCTCAGGTCACCTTTCCCCACTTCTGCTCTGGTTTCTCTAGTGAGCAGGTGGAGCGTGGCACCCCATTCACTCCCACCCCAACAAACAAAAAAGGTGGCAGCAGAGGAAACCCAGGGTCCAGAGAGAAGGAGTGTGGGCTAAATTTATTTCACAAAGTAAACCAGAATTCAGATCTAGGCTCTGTATTCCCAATAGCATGCCCATCAGAATGGAACTACCCAGCACTTCCTGTGTATCTGATACCCCATCCCTCTCCCTTCCTCGTCACTCAGCACACATACCCATCTCAGCTTTAGAGGAAGGGAGAAACTTGTTTCTACTTGCCCAGAGCATCAGAGATGATATTCAACACACCAAATCAACTATAATCAGCCATCTTTTCTCCCTTGAGCTTCCTTTGTTTGCTCAGTCCAGTCCTGTAAGTCTTTGCAAAGGTTCAACATCCTAACTTTACGTTTTGACCATTTTCCCTTGTTCAAGACTATAAAGGGTCTCAAAGATGATTCTTGGTGCACTCTTCTGCTTCCATTCCAGCTCCTGTCAGTTCTTTGTCCTAATCTCTTTTGGGGTTTTATTGTTTTGAGACAGATTGTTATTATGTATCCTATGCTATCCTGGAATTCACTATGTAGCCCATGCAGGCCTCAATTTACAGCAGTCCTTCAGCCTCAGCCTCCCAAGCATTGAGATTACAGGATGTATCATCATGCCCAGCTCTTCCTAATCTCTTGTAAATGAGTTATGAATGCCCTAAATCATGTGTCCTTTGGACAGGCATGCCCATTCTAGATAGGAAGAATCTCGAATGAGCCTCTCCAGAGCCATGTAAGTATGGTAAAGTCTAGGCCCTTGCCTATCACATCCAGGTATCTGTACAGTCATAGAGGACTTAAAATTAGTTGTCTCTGGTTAGCTCCCATCACCCCCAGGAAGAGGACCTTCCAAATGTGGTGGGGAAGAAAGTGCTTAATGAGTATATATTCAAAACATGACACACAAAATCCTTCTGCAGCATCTTTTTCCTTGGTTCTTCCAAGATCCCAGTGTTCTGGTAGTTCTCCCAGTTACCCTATTGACTTGAGCTTCACTGGTAATAGACACAGAGGAGTAGAGTCAGGGAATGGAAATTCAGAGATTAGGAAAGTCCTCTGGGTTAGAGAAGATAACTGAGCTCATCAGAAATGATAAGCAACAATCCAAATGGCAGATCATTTCTAATTGCAGCATAGGGTTTGTGTGTGCAGTGTGTGTGTGTGTGTGTGTGTGTGTGTGTGTGTACATGTGTATTACTGATTATCAAACCAAGGGCAACAATCCAATGGCAGATCATTTCTAATTGCAGCATAGGGTTTGTGTGTGCAGTGTGTGTGTGCATCTGTGTGCGTGTGTCCGTGTGTGTGTGTGTACATGTGTATTACTGATTATCAAACCAAGGGCCTCACACATACTAGGCAAGCACTCTACCACTGAGCTTCATCCCCAGCACTTTATTATTGAGACCTTCTCACTAAGTTGACCAGGCTGGTCTTGAATTCACCCCATAGCTCAGGCAGGCCTTGAGCTTAGGTTGCGTTCCTGCCTGTCTCTCAAAGATCTGGGGTTACATGACTGCACCACCAGCCCCAGATGGAATGGTCTGTTTCTTGCCATTAGACACTCATCTCTTTGAGGGTTGACGCTTGTTTCATCATTGTGGCTTCAGTGCAGTACTCAGTGAGTACATGCTAGATGGAACCCTTATCTTAAATTAGACAGGCAGGAGACTGAGGGTTCTTCTTAAACTCTGTTTTTTGGCAGCAACCAAAGTATATTTAACCATTGCCTGGCTTGTTAGCCAATATCTAACCTTACCCACTAAACTTCTCAGTGTGATACAAATTCTGAGCATTTTAGACATTGAAAAATAAAGGCTTGTCAATATATACTGGTTTGTTCATTTTAAAAACTAAACATATCCCACTAAAAGCTGAGGCAGGGTAATGGGATAGCCCTCAAGTCTGGTTTCTTCAGACAAGGGTTACCAGGAAATCCACATACATGTCTGTGTATATGGAAGTAGTCATTGAGGTAAGAATGAAAAGAGCCAGAATGAAGGCAGGTTAGAGGAGATAGGATGAGGAATGGGACAAGCAGGAAGATCAAAGAGAGAAGAAATAAGTTTGGAAATTGGGAAACAGGGTGGGCTAGTCAGATGAAGGTAGGGGTTAAGAGGTTAGAGGTAGGGGGGAGTCAGACTTACTGGGATAAAGAAGGGATGACAGGGTGCAAAGGGAGGAACAAAGGAGAAGCAGGTAAAGCCACAGAGGGAAGTGACTTGAGAGCCCCCGACACACACATAGGCCCAGCTCTGTTGAGGAGGGGAAGGGGCCACATCTGTGTTGGATTGATTTGGTTGGTGGCAGGCAGCAGGTCAGGTTTAGTAGGCGGTGCTGGAGGGGGAGAGAGGTCATTGCACTATTTTCAGCAAAGGCCCAACCCCCTCCCTACTCACCGCCTCCCCCCACCACGCACCCTCTCCCAACTCAGGCTGGAAGGCCCAGGGGCAGAAGGTTGGGCTGAGAGGGCAGGGGCCTCTTAGTGTGCACAGGAGAGACAAACTGAGGGGCTGGGCTTGGCTCTCAGAAGGGCAGGGGGCTGGGTTCCCAGGATGAAGGCTGGGGTGGGAGACTGAGGGGATAGAGAGAACTAGGGCAGGCAGAACAGCCTAGAAGGGGTGGGGGCTGGGGTCCAGGGTTAGCTGGGGGAGGGGAGAAGGGGGAGGGGAGCAGAGGCCATCTCTGCTGACAAACACCTCCCCCGATTAGCAGAGCACAAGTCTCTTATTAAAGCGGGTCCCTGGGGATTAGACTATAAAAGTCTCTTTTTCCTTTTCCCCCCTCTCTCTCCCTCCCCTCCCCTCTACTCCCCCTCCCTCCCATAAGGTTGCAGCTAGACTCTTAAAGGGGAAGTACAATACCTGGTTAGAAATCCAGTACCCTGGTTACCCAAGTCCTGGGCTGGTACTAGAATATAAGTTAGGGTGAGACCCCAACCTCATCTGCTGGTGTGCGCCCCCCTCCTGGAGGCTTAACCTGCATTGCCCAATTTATGCATGCAAGATCCCTTCACTTCCTGTCATTCCCCACTGCCAGAGCTATTTCTGGGCTCATGCCTATGGCTAAGGGATGCTAAAGACAGCGAGGGGCAGTGGGGAGATCAGGGCTGGGTCACTCACTCAGGAAATCCTTATATACACCTCACAGACCAGAGTGTCTTTTCTCTCTCAATCCTTAATCTTCAAGCAAACTTCAGGTCACACAATTCCTCAACAACTGTTTTCCAGAATCCTCACCCCCATCCCCGCTCTCAGTCAATCGAAGACTGACCCTGGCTTCCAAAAGTAGAAGCCTTAAGAACAGAAGAGAGACTGAGAACCCAATATCAGATCTCCATGCAAACACACACACATACACACACACACACACACACACAGTTTGGTGTTCTGGTTCTTTGAATTTTCTTTTTTCTTTATAACCCTGATCAAGTTGGAGTTGAGTTCTGCAGAAATTGAGTGGCAGTGCCAGGCACACCACCTTCCAGATGCACACCTGGGTTCCTGTGCCTCTATCATTGGGGTGGACCACTAGGACTCCCCTCAGTCCCCAGCTTTTTATGACCCATCTGCCAATAAACCCACCCCTCAAAGTCATAAAACCAAGGGGGGGGGGCAGTTGCCAAACCTCTAGGGAATAGAGGGCCTGGTTCCCTGGAACTGGGGGGTGGGGGGAGTCAGTGGGGGAAGGGAAGAGGGAGTCATCTGACCCTAGGGAGAGCAGGCAGTGGGGGCGGTAGTATTGGCCTGGATTTTCCAGGCCATAAAATTTCAAAGCAGCTCATGTCTATTAACGTGTTCACCCTCCGTTTGGCCAGGGGTTCGGATGCCTGGGTTCTCCCCATCCCTCTCATCTAGTTCTTTTTCTTTGGATCGTCCTCTGACTTCTTAAGTCCAGCTACGAGTAGAGCGGGTAAATAAGGTTAAGAACGCTAAGGTTTGAGTAACCAAATTACAGTCCTTTAAGCCTCAAGCGTAGTGGAGTTGAGTTCTCTGAGCTCTTTCTGTACCAGGAAGGCGCAGCTTTTCTGGCTCTTAGGGGTACCCAGTGCGAGACCTGTCTCAGGATGGAAAGGCTGGGCTGTTGAGAGGGACACAGGGTTCTGGGATCCTATGCCTGGGTGGGTTATAGGAACACTCAGTTCTCCAAAGGCCGGTGGGCGCGTTACGGAGCACCGGACAGGGTATAGGTGCTGGTGCCAGAGCAGTGGGAAAGATGGCACTGCGGCCCAGCTGGGACCGTGGGGGTCCCACCGCCTCCTAATTCTGTTCTCCAGCCTTCCCCACCTAGCGCTTCAGAGGAGTCGCTGTTGAGTCCCAGTTTCCTGGGGCTGCTTCAACTTGGGTCTTTCTCCGCACACGGGTGGGAGGCAGTAATCTCAACCTGCCCAGTTTGCTCCCCTCCCCCCTCCACAACGCGCCACCTCCCGGGACCCGGCGTGCACTCAACTCCGCTGCCCATCTTCTCTGCTCGAAAAAGTTCTGTGGAGTGGCCCCGCTCCCCAATCCATCAAGTTTTGCAGAAAAGGCTTCCAGGACGCGGCAGCCTGGAGCGCCGGGCTTGCTAGCGCCAGGCGTCCTTCCCGAGCCTGCACCGCACCGCTTGCACCCCACAGCCCACTTACTCTCCTGGGCCATGCTAATGACCGTCTCAGTGGTGGCGTGATACTCGTCCTCTTCCAGGAAGTCCTCGGGCTGCAGTGCGTCGCCTTGGAAGTCATGCAGGTCCAGGATCTGCTGCAGCGGCGGCGCCTTGGGCAGCAGCTGCTTCACCACCTCGCGGCTGATGTTCGGCGCTTCCTTGAGCCGCAGTTTGCTCAGGATCTGCGACTTGATGCTCTCCAGGCGCAGCTCGCGGCTGTGCTGCCGCCACACGCACACCGGGCAGCCGTCCGGCTCCGGCGCCGCGGAAGCGGCTGGCCGGTGCGAACGCTCCCCCGCGGCCCCG
>NW_008342927.1:214007-214664 GCF_000622305.1 Nannospalax galili
GGGGGGGCCCGAGCCCGGGCCAGGCCCTTTATAGCCCCGGCCCCCGTGTCGTCAGCGGCCGCGATTGGCTGCGGAGCCAACAAAAGAGGTAGCGCTGTCATCCGAGGCGAGAGAGGAAGCCGGAGAGAGCCGAGGGAAAGAGAGAGGGAGGGAGCGAGGGAGCACGGGCCCAGAGAAAGATGAAGAGACCGGGAGATGAGGGGGAGGGGGGAGGCAGAGAGGGACCGCGTCGAGAGACCAAGGACAGACGGAGGGATGGGTAGGGGTTGGGGGTGGGGGAAGAAGCCGATCCAGAGAGATCCAGATCGGAAGAGGAGAGTGAGGGAGAGACAAAAGAGGGAGAAGAAGTCTGCGGGGGCAAAGCACCGAGGGGAGACTTGGCTAGAGCCAGAGCAGAGAAGGGAAATGGACCAGTGGGAGTTAAGAGTGGAGAGAGTCCAAGACAAAGATAGAGTGCAAAAAGGGGCGCAAGGAGACACCAGGTCCACAGAGCCCACCCGGAGACCAGCCAGAGATGGTCTGGGGCAAAGGAACTGAGGGGACAGACACCAGCACCCTGGGAGAGAGGGAGAGGCAGCGACTGGAATACCAAGGGAGCCCCAGAGGAGGCAGGTGCAGAGAGAGAGAGAGAGAGAGAGAGAGAGAGAGAGAGAGAGA
>NW_008342927.1:214830-221594 GCF_000622305.1 Nannospalax galili
AGAGAGAGAGAGAGAGAGAGAGAGAGAGAGAGAATATGAATCAGGGAAGGCTGACTCCGGAGGGGAGTGACCGAGACTAGTCCGCCTTGATGAGAGCTCAGAGAGACACCCAGAGGGAGGAGGTGGAGATGTGAACCCAGAGGAGCCCCAGCTACTAGAGGTAGCCCAAGAAGGTGTTTAAAGAAGCCATAGAGTGAAACATCGGGCTGGCTCATCCCAGGAACCCAGGGGAGGCACCTCAAATATCAGTGAGAAGTTGGGAGATGATGGGAAGTGATGAGACAGGAAGAAAACTTCTAACTGGAAGACTGTGAGCTTGAAATTGAGATTTGAGATTTAACAGAAACAAAGGAAGTGATCAGGCTGAAAAAGGTGGGAGCTGGAGGCAGTGGGGAAGAGAGCCAGAGAAGGCAGGTCTGAGTTCTAGCTATGCCTTTGTACTTGTAGGGTCTTAGGTGTCTGAACAAGGACTTGACATTTCAGGGGTAAGGATGGGAATGAAGTCTATAGGCAGATGTCTGAGCTAGAGACAGCAAGTAACAAGGGAGAAGATAGGGACCAGCCCTAGTCTCCAGTGTGACCCCAAGCATAGCCAGACAGGAGGATGCCAAGTAATAAAATCCTTTAAAGGTGCTTAACCTCCAATACTCGTTGCCTCTTCACAGACCTCAGTTTTTCTGAGACCTCAGTTTCTCCAGTCTTTCTTCCTTTCCCTCTACTCCCTTTCATCTTCTCCTCCCTCTCCCTCCTCTCCTCCCTATCCCCCAGGCTGGCCTCAGTCTCAAACTCAGTGATCCTTCTGCCTCAGCTTCCACAGCACTCTTTACCTAAGTTTCCGGGCCACCTTCCCCCCCCCCATTTTTCCTCCTCTTCCTCTGTCTCTTCCAACACAGGGTCTCACATATAGCCTGGCTGGCCTAGAACTCACTATGTAAACCAGGCTGCCATGTCCAGTCTTTCACTGTTTCTCCAGTGTTACTTCCTCAGGAAAACTTCAAACACCTTGAGAGCAAAAATGGCAGCACCTCTCACTGTTTCCTTAAGAGAAGGCAACCGGCTCTCACTTCCTAATCAAACATGGATCTAGTGGAAAGTGCAAAGATAAGTGAGACTCAGCATCTTTCCTAAAAGAATACACCACTCAGACAAAACAGTACATAGTACCAGCTAGAATTCCAGGCTGGAGCCTCCTGGTTCCATCTGGATGACCCAGTGTACCTCAAATACCACAGATTGAATAGGAGTGTGCCCTACCCTGTAGGTCTTCATTTAGTGAATGACAGTCACCCAGGTAACATACCTGGATGCAGCACTTGAGCTTTGTCTCCTTGACAGTCTGCACCTTTATACAGGGTTTTTCTTCTCCCTAGAACAATTCCAGAGCTGGGGCTGTAGTCACTGGTGAAGTGTGTGCTAAGCATGTTAAGGCCCTGGGCTCAATCCCAGCACCCAACTTTCACTCCCCAAACTCTTATCTGGGTTTACTCTTTTATTAGATCTCAGTATAGGTGAGGTTTTTAGATGCGCCACCTGGAATCCTTCCCTTACTGTAGCTTCTCTATCTGATCTAGACTTCCCGTATTCAAGTTCCAGCAATGTCCCTTTCTGGCTATGTGAGCTTGGACGAGTCATTACATTTATTTATTTACTTATTTATTTATTTTTGTTTATGTGTGTCAGCATGTGTGGAGGTCAGAGGATAACTTTCTGGAGTCAGTTGTCTCCTATTGTGTGGATCCTGGGGATCAAACTCAGGTCATCAGGTTTAGTAGCAAGCACCATTACTCACTGAGCCATCTCAACAGCCCAAGTTATTAAACCTCTACACTTTGGAGTCCTCATTTTTAGTATGGAAATAACAATATTGTACTGATTTTGTACCATTGTGAGGATTAAACATCCAACACACCATCATTCTAATAGTATGTCATCAACTCTTACTCCAGTTTATAAACCCACACACTACCTGGTTAGAGTTGAATAAAGGCTAAGAAAGCTGTATTTGTGTCCACAAGGGGTTGTTGTGTGCCAGATACCAAGGAGGCAGGAACAATTTGCGAAACAGGATTTCCACTCTCTGGCTTTATTTCTAGGCTACATGTAATTCACTAAGTGGACAAGACTGCCATCTGGTGGAATATTATGAAATGTAAGTGGTTTTCATACTTGGCTCCTTTAGACTTCTAGTCCAGGAAGTACCCTTCTCCAACTCTTCACATGGGATGGAAACCAGAGATGGAATGCTTGGTAGGCAAGCACTGTGCCACTGAGCCACACCTCTAGCCCACGATGTTCCATTTTGAAATGCTGTAAGCCTTGTCCCTTCTCCAGCCCCTCTTAGACTTGCCTCTTTCCTTGAGTTAAATTAGGCTTGGTTTATTTTGGTCCCCCTAAGTTGCAGAAACTAACCCCTCGGTTTCTTTTAGGAGCTTCAGCATTCCGCTGTCCCAGACTCAGTCCTGCCCTGGTTGCTTTATAGAAAAGGAGTTGGAAGAAAGCTGAACACTAAGATCTTCGCATGCTGGAGTGGTGGGGCTTGCTTCTAATCCCAACATTCGGGAAGTTGAGGCAGACAGAGTGCTCCAAGTTCAAGATCAGCCTGGACTACAGTGAGACCTTGAAACAAACAAACAAACAAACAAACAAACAAACAAACAAACCAAAACAAAATCTTCGTTCATCCTTGGTATGTGCCAACTCTGGTTCGGGTCCCCGCCCACTCTCCTGGTCTCCCTGGTAACTGCTTTCCTGCTAGGGTGCCCCCATCCCGGCGTTACCCAGGCAACCTTCAGGCCCGCCTCCTTCAAGGTCCTGACTAGTTCATAGCAAATGTGGGCAGGGGCTTGAGGGTGGTATTTAGGTTTTGAAGGTTGTGAGCTGCCGGGTGGGAAGGGGGCGGCGCTCCAGAGGGAGGGAATGAAATTTCAGGACCTGGCGGAGGGATCGTGGTGCCACGGTTAGAGGGTCTGTTAACAACCTTAGAAGCAGGAGCTGCAGCTCCTAGGTGTCTGTCGCCAGTGTTCTGTTCGAGGCCTAGGGCCATACTCCAAGGTGCTGCTGCCAGGATCAGGGAACCTCCGGAAGAAGGTGCTCCTGCTATTCTGTATCTCACAGTGCAGCCCCGCACCACCATCTGCCTTGTCCATCAGAGCTGGGCTCATGGGGAGCAGAAACTTTTCTGAGGGAGGTAGTCCTCCCATCCAAGAACTCATCAGGCTAACCCTGCTTAGCTTTCGAGACCAGGGTGGTACAGCTGTAGACAGGATTCCCCCATCCCACTCCTCTCCCCCTTTGCCCCCAAAAACTCTGTTTTGGGGATTTGTGGACTTATTCCTTGGCACTCTGGGGCTTTCTGGAGGTGGGTGAGGAGGGGTGGGGTGGTTGACACAGGGGTAGGCCTCCCTTGCCGCTTACTTCCGCTTACCGTCTTGCTTTCCCAGTATGTGCCTCTGGGGCTGTGGAGAAGCTGTGCGTTGCTGGGGTAGTATGTGGGGGAGAAGACCCTTCCAAGGCTTCTGCCCACAAACCCTGCGGTTCCCTGGGAGGACCTTCCTGTGTAATGATTGCCCTCTCCAAACCCTATAATTATATTGCCTGGGTCGCTTGGCAGCCCCCGTTAACTTATTTAGTTTTCTAAGAGAAGTTGGGGGTTGTGAGAAGGGAGCCAAAGGGTTTGTGTTAGGGGCTCTAGTGGTGACAGTGGAAGCATGATACAGTGTGGGGACTCAAGGAATCGTTGGGGCCATGACTTCCTTTGCCTCTCGCCTCCCAGAGAAGAACCTCCACTTCACTTCCAGCTTCCCCTGGCCTGGTCGCTTAGCATCTTAGGCCAGGCTTGCGTTCCAGCGTCACCAGGAGCCTTTTCATACCTACTCTCCACCTTTTTTCTGTGCCTTTCTTACCTGTTGCTCCCTCCGCAACCCCTTAAGACTTAACTCCAGGCCCGGGTGGGGTGTACCAGCAGGGGGCGCCATATTCCTAGACAAGTAAAAGGAGGGGGCCTGAGATCAGTGCAGAAAGTGTCAAAGCATACCTTATCTAACAGGTGAGGGAAGCTGGTGAGGGGGTAGCTGAGGCAGAAGTCTAAGGACTGCCAATCTCAGAGGGAAGTAAGATGGGCACGGGGCAGTGAAGAATCGAAGTGGTTGCTGAGATGAGGGTGGCGTGTGTGTGTGTGAGTGATGGTTATGAGGAAGACCAGAAAGTCTAGCTATGCAACGCCTAGGAATGCCAGCATACCATTCTAGCCCTGCTGCCCTTCTTCACTGTTAGGTACTTAACTGCAAAACTACATCCATGCAAAGGAATCTAACTGGTTTGAGAACAGCCTCAGCCTCAGGTGTGCCCCCAAAGCCCTCGTTCTTTGCCAGGCATCTTCAGTACTTGGATGCCCCCCTGCACCCCTTATCCTGTGCTAGGCAGCCCCATGCATCCAGGGTCTCTCTGTTAAAGACCTTACCACACAGTGCCTACAGACTTAAGTATTTTAAAGGCAATGTTGTGTCCTACTCATTTCAGTACAGCCCCAGTACCAGGCCCATTTAGAGCTAATACATGGAATGAATGACAGAATGAACGATTTCCTTTCCAGCCCCTGCCTGGGCCCCTTGACTTTCAATTCTAAGGACTGGACACCTGAGGTAACCAACTAGTCCTTAGGCTTGTCTTATTTGTCCCATGTTCATCAGTAGACTGTATGACTCTCAGGAGGATGTGCTCCTGAGACAGGAGCATACAGTAGGGTACCAACTGAAACAGTACACAGAGAAGCCAGGATCCTAGATGAGGCTTCCACACTGCTGACTGACCAGGTAGACATCTGGCCAGCCTCATTGCAATTAGTGACACTGGGAAGAAACTGGGGTATTAGGCTTGGAAAGCAGATACAGAAGTCAGGGAATGAGGGCCCAAGAAGCAGAGAAAGGGATGGAGACGGGCCCCTGGGGAAGTTTGCTGGGGGTTTGGTAGTGTGGGCGATGGGTTTGACCTAACTTTGGGGCTTGAATTGAGAGTCTAGGCCAAAGCCAAGGTGGGAGAGTGCCGGTGCCAGCCGGCCAAAACGGACAGTACCTGAAAGGGGGAGTGAGGATTGAAAGGAAAGGAGACAGAAAAGATGCTTGGGAGGGCTCACAGTGAATACTGCAGCTCCGATTTATTTCAGTTCTGCCTTTTTATACAGAAGAACTCAATTAGTTACAACTGCTGTTTTTCCCCACCTGTATCTGAGGGTCAAGGAGCGGTCAGATCAAAGGCTTCCACTATTGCCTCAAGGTCAGGTGTTGTGAGGCTCTCCATATAAACATATTCCTCCTGATAAGGCAAATTAGATACTGGTGTGCACAACACACACTCAGTAAACAAGCCTGACACAGCTGAATGATTAGCGGCTCCCGACAGGAGAGATAGATGAAGAAATGGTTTTTCTTCTAATAATGGCTACATCAATTTAGGTGGGGGTGTTTTGCTTCTCAAAGAAAAAATATTTTAATTCCCTTAAGTCTAAAAATAGTATGATGAAGTCTTATCATTTATTTTATTTTTAAGACAGAGTCTCAAGTGGCCCAGGCTGGTCTTTGATTCTCTGTGTAGTTGAGGATGACCTCAAACTTCTGATCCTCTTACCTCCATCTCCTAAGTGCTGGGATTACAGGCATGTGCCACTATACCCAGTTTGTACATTGAACCTAGACCTTCATGCATGCTAGGCAAGCACTCTATCAACTGAGCCACATCACTAGCCCTTAATTTATTAATACTACTATTATAACTAGTACTGAGTATCAAATCCTGGGCCTCACGCATGCTAGGCAAACAATACCACTAAGCTGTACTCCAGTCCTAGTCTTATCATTCCTAAGGGAACAAAGGCAATCCTCTTCATTCCTTCTGTGATCCTCACAACTGCCCTAGGAGGTGGAAAATGGAGTTGTTTTCCTGCTACTGGTCAGGGCAAGAGTTTAGCCATGGTCATGCTATTCCTGAGTTGGTAGAACTGAGTCTCACACTACTATATTTACTTTGGGGTGCAGCTTACTAGGGACAGATGTGAGACCTCCTAGCTCTACCTGCAGGTTGATCCTGAGTCACTAGCTTTATCTCTCTGAGCCTCCATTGCTTTGAAGTGAGGACATAAGGAGATTGAGCAATGTGTCCTCTTGGGTAATAGAGTGATCTAGACTTGCCTATGAAACAGTGAGAACAGTCAGAACTGGCTGCCACAGTGACTGGAGACTCCCTTCTCTGTCCCCAGACTCCACCAACCAATAGGACAGAAGTGCTGCTGCCAGTGTAGGGCATCTTCCCCTCAAGGCTGCCCTCAGTGCTGGTGCAAGATCTATGTCAGACTCTCTGTGGAGCTCCTGCTGGTTCTTTGATCTAAGCCTGGAGTCTGCAAGTGCCTCTCTTATTATTCAAAGCTGAGGCCTTAGGATTCAAATCTCAGGCTTTCAATTCATACCCAACCTCATGACCTTAAGTTCCAGCTCTCATTTTTTCTGCCCTCTCAGAGTGCTGATGGCTTTGGCACTGAGGTACCTACCGTTCATACCCTTTATTTCTTCCCACTTAGCTTCCATTCCTGTCTCCTCTTCCTTTCCCCCCCTTCTGCCCATACCTTTTCTCCCTCCTGTGCCCTCCTCTTCATCTGCTTTCCCACCTCCTCTACTTTCCCACTTTTTTTTTTTTTTTTTTTTTTTTTTTTTTTTTTGAAAAAAAAAAAAAAAAAAAGAGGACGATAAATCTTTCACTGTGATATATCAAAATAA
>NW_008342927.1:221779-239041 GCF_000622305.1 Nannospalax galili
GTTCCTCCATGGCCTGTGCTCCAGCTCCTGCCTCCAGGTTCCTGCCCTGAGTTCCTACCTTGGGCTCCCTGAGGAACTGCGACCTGGGAGATGTAAGCTGAATAAACCCTTTCCTCCCCAAGTTGGTATTGGTCAAAGTATTTTGTCATAGCAATGAAGAAACAAACTAGGACACCCAGCTAAACTGGAACTTGCTATGTAGGCCAGGCTGGCCTCGAACTCACAGAGATCCGCCTGCCTCTGCCTCCTGAGTGCTGGGACTAAAGGCATGTGCCACCAATGCCTGGCTACCTTCCCACTCTTAATCACACTCCTCCTCCTCCTCCTCTTCTCTTCCTCCTCCTCCTCCTCCTCCTCTTCCTTCTTTCCTCCTCCCCCTCTTCTTCCTCTTCCTCCTCCTTCTTTCTCTTCCCTCACTGATAGAGTCTCATGTAGTGGAGTCTGGCCCCAAACTCATTATATAGCTGAGGATGACCTTGAACCCCTGAGATCTTCCTGCCTCCACTTTGTATTTTGGGATTACATGGCATATGCCTTTAGTTCTAGCACCTGGGAGTCAGAAGCAGGTGTGTCTCTGTGAGTTCCAGGCTAGCCTGGTCTACATAGTGAGTTTCAGGCTAGCCAGGGCTACATAGTGAGACCCTGTCTTTGGAACAATAACAACAAAACAAAACCCACAAAAACAAAACAAAACGGACTGGCTCAGCATTTAAGAGCACTTGCTGTTCTTTCAGAAGACCTGGGTTTGGTTCCCAGTACCCACATGACTCCAACCTGCCTGTAACTTCAGCTCCAAGGAATAGGATGCCCTCTTTTGGCCTCTGTGGGGACCATCACACATTTGACATTCACTTGAACAGACACACATATATACACATAAAAATAATAAAAATAGCTGGGTGTGGTGGTACACGCCTTTAATCCCAGCACTTGGGAGGCAGAGGCAGGCAGATCTCTGAGTTCAAGGCCAGTCTGGTTTACATAGTGAGTTCCAGCATAGCTTGGGCTACAGGGAGACCCTGTCTCAAAAAGACCAAAAAAAAATTTTAAAACAACAAACAAAAATACAACACACACACACACAAACACCCCACCCAATGCTGCGATTTCAGGCCTGCACCAGCACCTGGTGGAGCACCCTTTCCTTTTCTTCCTCTGGTCCCTCCTGTCTGCACTCTTGTGTTCTTCTTCCCTTCCTAGCCTCTGCAGGCTCACTGGGCCTCTGCCATTACAGCATCTGTCTCACACCTGAGCCATTCCCCACCCCCACTAATGGGTCATGTGCAGGCAGCCCGAGGCTCTTCAAAGAGTAGAAAGCCATGAGAGGCATTGGGTTTCCTGCATGGATTCTGGCTCCAAGAGGCCTGGGGAGCTGGCTACAAGCTATCCCATGACACTGGGTTTAGCTGATGCCTAGGTACTTTCACAGCATGGTACCTTTGCTTGAGACACCTATGGTCCCTGTGCCCCACTGCTGGTTCTGGGAGAAAACATGGCAGAGCTGCAGGAAAGCCTGTTTTTGCTTCATGGGAAGGAATCAGTCCCTGCCCCAGCTTACCTCCACTGGTCAGTGCCAGGTACCCAAAGGGCAGTGGCTTGGGCCAACTGGGATAGTTTAGAGTTATATCTGGATGATAAGTACTTGGAGCTGGTGCTAGAGGCTCTGAAGGCTGTGCATAAAGGGCATGTTTGAGGTCAGCTTCCTCTTCATGTAGAGGCCCTCTGCTTTGGAGTCCAGCAGACACACAAGGCTCTGTGTTCACTTTCAGGGTGTAGGAGCAGATTATTCTTTTATTGTTCATTTTGTAGTAAAACAAATATCTCAGAAAAATTACCATTTTATTCATTTATTCTCTCTCTCTCCTCTCTCTCTCTCTCTCTCTCTCTCTCTCTCTCCATGTATGTGTATGTGTTCATGAGAATAGGCATGTATAGACCATGTACATGCACATGCCATGGTGCACTTATGCAGGTTAGAGGACAGTTTTCTGGGAGTTGATTTTCTCCTTGCACCTTGTTTCGAGGCAGTGTCTCTTGTTTCTGCTGCTGTTCTGTGATGAATATTCCAGGTTAGGGGGCCTGTGAGGTTCTGAATCCTGTCCCCACCTCACAACTCACAGTAGGAATGCTGGGATTACAGGTACAGGTGCTTGATGCTGCACATGGTTATTATTATTATTTTTTTCGGTCTTTTTGAGACAGGGTCTCCCTGTAGCCCCAGCTGTCCTGGAACTCACTATGTAGACCAGACTGGCTTTGAACTCACATAGATCTGCCTGCCTCTGCCTCCCGAGTGCTGGGATTAAAGGCGTGCGCCACCATACCTGGATTAACTATGTTTTAAGGTAGAGTTCAGTGGCATTAAGTAATTCATATTGTACAACCATTACCACTATCCATCTTCAGAGTTTAACAAAATTTACTGTGTATGTGTGTCTGTGTTAATGTATTACACATGTGTGCAGGTGCCTGCAGAAGCCAGAAGAAGGTGTCCGATCCCCTAGAGCTGGAGTTACAGACGTTTGTGAGCCACCTGATGTAGGTTCTGGGAAACAAACTTGGGTCCTCTGCAAGAGCAGCAAACTCTCTTAACTGCTGAACTATTTCTCCAGCACCAATCTCCAGAAGTTTTTCATCTTCCCTAACTGAAACTTTACCCATGGACACTTTTCTCACACCCAGCACCTGACACCACCATCTTATTTTGAAGGAGTTTGACTCCCTCTCCATCCTCCCCTTCCAGTTCCACACACACACATTCTCAGGTCTTCCTGTTCTCTCCTCTTTCCATACTGCTGTACCAAGCTGCTGCCACCACTGTGAATTTGCAGCTTGCCCTGGCCCTTTCCCTGGCGTTCCCTTAGGAGGGAGAGCCCTTTTCTTTTTACCTTCACCTCTGCTCTCCCCCTGCCCACTTGGCTATTTCCATTTCTTACCCTTGTTCCTGGTCCCCAGCATGTACTCCTGACACAGCTCAGGGGACTAACACACCTAATGGTCACTCCTACTTCTCAACCAAGTTGACCTGTCTACACTTGGCACTTTTGGGCACTGCTGTTTAGCACCTTGTCCCTCTGCCCCTGCCCCCTTTCTTGTTCTTTCTTTTTCCCAGGCCTTCTGTGAAAGGGAAAAAGTATGGGCTTTAGAACTTCCAGAGATCTGGGTTCAAATTTTAAGTCTGTCTTTAACTGGCCTGAACTCTGTGAATGTTACTTCATGTCTCCAAGCTTGCTTCCTTATCTCTAAAACAGGAAGGAGGCCCACAAGATGGCTCAGCAGGTCAAGGCACTTGACTCCAAGCCTGAAGATGTGAGCTGAATCCCAGAACCCACATGGTGGAAGGAGAGAACTCTTGCAAATTGTCCTCTGACCTCCACATGAGTGCTGTGGCATGCATGTGTACACACATACACACACACACACACACACACACACACACACACCTAAATAAATGTAAAACAGGAATGATAATACTGACCTCACAGGGTTGTTGTGAGGATTAATCCTGAGTGAACTGATGAAAGTTCTTTTTTTTTTTTTGAGACAGGTTCTCCCTGCTGTAGCCCCAGCTGGCCTGGAATTCGCTACATAGACCAGGCTGGCCTTGAACTCACAGAGATTTGCCTCTCAAGTGCTGGGATTACAGGCATGAGCCACCACACTTGGCTGATGAAGGTTCTTAACACGAAACTGGGCATAGTGCAGAGGCCCAGCTTTGCAGCATCTGTTCCCATTTAGCCCTTTTACTGCTTCCTTGACTCCCCCTCAACTGTGTGCGTGCGTGCGTGCGTGCGTGTGTGTGTGTGTTTGTGTACATGTTGATGTCTCTGCACAGGTTCTGGGGATTGAACTCAGGCCCTCATGCTTGAATATGGCAAGCACTTAACTGACTGACCCATTTCTCTAGCCCCCACCCTTATGTTTCTAAAACATAAAGCCTCCCTGAGGCTGTTTTTTCTTTTCTTGCTTGCCCATTCATAGGTCAAACAGGGTCTCACTGTGTTACACAGGCTGTCCCTGAACTACTGGATTCAAGTGTTCTCCTGCCTTGGTCTCTTGGCCTACAGGTTTGTGTACCCACACCCCGCATTGACATCACTTTTTTGTCAGTCTGACCCTGAGTTTCACATGTCCAAGTCCTGGTAGGACATCTATATCTGGATGCCGGTTTTACTCTTCCTACACTCAGTGACCATTTCCTTCCCTGGGTGATGCCTTCATTCTCTCTCTGTGGACAGTGGCTGTTCTCAATGTCTTCCAGGTTCCTTAACATTTATTCATTCAATATAAGTGCAGTGTCTAGGATCATAGCACTTCTCAAATGCTTCCAATATGGCTCTTCCCATCACCACTGCTTTAAAATTTTTTAAAAATTTATTTTTATTTTAGGCCGGGCATGGTGATACATGCCTTTAGTCTCAACATTTGGGAGGTAGAGGCAGGCAGATCTTTGCAAGTTCAAGGCTAGCCTGGTCTACAAATCAAGTTCCAGGTTAGGTGGGGCTACAAGGTGACCCTGTGTCAAAAAAATTATTTTTATTTTATGTGTATGAGTATTTTGCCTGCATGTATGTAAGTGTACCATGTGTGTGCAATGCGTGCAGAGGCCAGAAGAGGGCATTGGATCCCCTGGAACTGGAGTTACAGCTATTAGCTTCCATGTGTGCGCTAGAAACTCAGGTCCTCTGCAAGAACAACCAGTGTGCTTAACTGCTGAGCCATCTTTCCAGCCCCCACCACTGTCTTTGGAACATACCCAATGTGGCCTCCTAGACCTCATCAGTTCTGTTACCTAGATCATCTTTTTGCTTCATTAACTGTTTTGTGAATTCCAAAACACATTACAGGCATGACATTCTACCCTTCAATATTTTAGTATACATATTTAAAGAAATGGACTAATTTCTCAGCATAATTTTATTATCCAAGCTAACAAACATTTTTTTTTGCAATGGTAGAGCTGGAACCCAGAGCCTTGTGCATGCTAGACAAGCTACCACTAAGCTACCCTCCAAGCCTAGCAAATTATTTTGCATGTCTAGTTCTCATTCCATAGACGCGTTCCCCATTTTGCAACTGGTTTGCGCCAACAAAGATTCAGTTGAGGACCAAGCATTGTACTTGGTTATTCCATATTTCAGGTCTTCAGTCTTGATCTTCAGACCATCTTCCTGCCATCTTCACCACATCCTTTCAAAGCCTTTTGAAGTAGCCAACCCAATCTCCCACATACTTTAAAAAAGTGCTCCTTTTCTGTAGTTGACTATTTCCCTGTTCCTGAAATGGAGAGTTTTTCCCTTTATTCTTCAAGGTAACCTTGAAGAACACCATTCACCTCTGAGAAATTCACTCCCTCTCTGGGCTCATACGGCTCACACCGCCTTTCTTCAGTGTGGACAGAACTTGGCTCTGCCTTCTGGCAGAAGGCAGGCCCACTTTCTTTCTTGCCTTGCTGCCCTGTGCCCAGCACAGGCCTGGCCTCTAGTGGCAGCACAGTAAGGAAACTCATGAATACTCTTTTCTTTGGCATCTTGACTCTTCCTCCATATCCTGCCTGCAACGATGAATGAGGACAAGTTCCAGAATGTGCTTGGTGTAGTCTACAGAAAGGACAGGATTCTGGAAACTGCATCTCAACCCAGCCTAGATTGCCTTCTCTACATCAAAAAATTAATTTCACATTGTAAAGAGGATTTAATTATTTCCACACACACATATAACTTACTTTGATCATATTCACCCCTCTATTACCTTGTTTTAATTCTCCCTCTGCTTCCTTTCCCTTCCACATTCCGAATAATCCATTTACTTTCATGTCCTTTAAAAATGCCTCCTAGGGCTGGAGAGATGGCTCAGTGGTTAAGGGTACTGGCTCCTTTTGCAGAAGACTCAGGTTTGAATCCCAGCACCCACCTGGCAGCTAACAATCATTCATTTCAGTTCCAGGGGACCAGATGTCTTCGGTCATCCTCAGACACTGCATGACACAGGTGCTCTTACATACATGCAGGCATAACACTTGTACACATAAAATAAAAATAAATAAAAAATTCCTCCTAGATTCCACATAGAGAGAAAACATATGATGCCTCCTTTTGTGAGACAGGGTTTCACTTAACATGATTTCTAGTTCTATTTTCTTACATATTCTCTCTCTCTCCCTCTCCTCTCTCTCTCTCTCTCTCTCTCTCTCTCTCTCTCTCTCTTCTATGCTCATGTATGTGTGTGGAGGTCAGGAGATATTGGGTCCCTGCTCTGTCACACCCCATCTTATTTCCTTGAGACAGTTGGAGTTAGGCTGGTGGACATCAAGCCTTAGTGATCTTCCTGTCTCTCCCTAACAGTGCTGGGGTTACAGGCACTTGTGGTGCCACACCTGCTTTTTTATGTGATGATGGATCCTCATGCTTGCACAGTAAGTGCTTTTATCCACTGAGACATCTCTCCATTCTCCTTTTTTGTTTTGAGTCAGGGTCCCAGTGTGTAACCCAAGCTGGCCTCTATCGATCCTCCTACTTCTGTCTCTTGAGTGTCAGAATAACAGGTATGTGCTAACATCCAAGCTGCTGCTGCTTTATTTATTTGACTGGACTGGAACTCACTAGGTAGCTGAGAATGACCCAGAACTCTTAAGACTCCTGCATCTACCTTCCAAGTATTGATATTACAAGCCTGATTTATGCCAAGTCGAGAATCAAAGTCAGGACTTTTTGCATGCATTCTACCAACTGAGCTATATTCCTAGCCTGGATTTTAATTTTTTGACATGCTTATTTTTTCAGTATTTTGTCTCCATGTATGTCAGAAGAGTATGTCCAGTCTCCTGAACTGGAGTTACAGACTACTGGTGGCCATCACACCGGTGCTGGGAACTGAACCTGGGTCCTCTGCAAGAGCAGCCAGTGCTCTTAACCACTGAGCCATCTCTCCAATCCTAGGGCTCTGGGACTCTTGAGGCAGGACTTGCAGAATGTAAGGAGTAGGGCCCAGGTTAGGAGTGTGAAGGCTGGTTCTAGCCTTTAACCTTTCATTCCAGCTCCTTCTGGGGCCCACCAGTGGCACAAAAGGAGGGAGGTACTTCTAGCTCCAAACTCTCACCTGGCTTTGCCTTCTCGGATAAGAGGAATGAGATGGGGAAGTTCCTGGGATAGTGTCCTCTGGCACATCTCCATTAATCACTGTCTGGTCCTGGAGCAAGGGGGCATAGTCCTAGCTAATCCTTCTCCAGAGGGAGGGACCAGGCTCTGACCTGTAGTATGGTTCTCTAGACAAGGGCCTCCTCTCCTTTTCTCAGTTGAGGAGTCCTCGAAAATGGAGAAGCTGGAGTCAGAAATCACTAGTGCAGGGTGTTGGGTGACTCGTAAAGTCAGGGGCTTTCTGGAAAGGTTTATTCTGGCCCCACCCAATCCGAGCCAGCCTACAGCTTTGGGCAGACTCAGGAATGGGGGCCGAGGACTTGAACAAGGATAGAGCAGGAGGTGCATGGTGGGCTCTGGGGTAGGTTCAGGCAGCCTCTAGTAGACCACCCGGCCACTTTGCCTCCCGGCCACTCTGGGCCGCCATCCATCCTTCAGCTACACTCTGCTTTGCTTCCCAGAACCTGAGGCCCGCTGGTAGAAGCACCCAAGGCGCCCCGGGGCCAGCCGCGGAGCCGCCTTCCCGGTAGGAGCCACGTAGTCCGGCCGGCTGGGGGCTCAGGACCCCCCCCCACCCCCGGCTCCGGTGACTCAGGCCGCAGCTGTTCCCGCGTCACATGAGGAGGCCGGCGGCCACCTGGGGGAGGAGGCCGTGCTGGAGCCGGGGCGGGGCCGCGCGGCAGGCGGGGCGCGAGTGGGGGGCGCAGCTAGACAGCGGCCGAGCAGCGCACAGCGTCGGAGAGGTGAGGTCTGGCTCCCGGGGTCGGGGGCGGGGGTCCGAGGCTGCCCTCCTCGGGGGACCGGTGCGCAGCGCGGAAGAGTAGGCCGGTGCCGCCCTCAGCCCTGGAGCAACTTTGTCCCAAGTTCCCGACGCCCCAGGGCGCGGCGAGGGTGCGGGCAGGCTGCTGCTTGGGGAGGCCCAGCGCGGGGTGGCGGCGGGGTCGGGGTCCGGCCGAGGCAAGTCCGCGGCTCCCTGGGTGGCGGCCCGGACCCCGCTCCTTGGCCGGCGCCCCCACCCCTCGTGCGGAGGGGGCTGGGAGACGTGGATCGGACCGCGGGTTTCCGGGTGGGAGGGGCCGCGATGGGGGCCACGCAGGGCAGACCGCGAGGGCCGGTGGCGAGCTGAGGAGCTCCGGCCTTTCGGCCGCAGCTGATCCCCGCGCCCTCCCTCGACCTCAGGCCCCGCAGCCATGGCGGTGGAAGGAGGAATGAAATGTGTCAAGTTCTTGCTCTACGTTCTCCTGCTGGCCTTTTGCGTGAGTGGGGACCAAAGCTCTGGGGCGTCCGGGCAGGGAGCGGGAAGTCTTGGCACGGGAGTGGTGAGGGATCGAGGGACCCGAGGAGGAGGGCAGCTGGAGACCAGATGTGGAAGGAGAGCCTGGGAAAGGGCCGAAGGCAGCGCGGCCACCCCCTTTCCCGGACCTCTGAGGCTAGTTTGGACGGAGAATGGCCATCCTGCATGGGCACCGCCCCCATCCCTCCTGGCCCTTCCTGTCTGGTGACCCAACTACTTGTGATACAGGGTAGTGGGGCAACCTGCCAACGGTCTGATGGTATCGCTGCAGGGCTGCCCCCACTCCTTGCTCTCTTTATCCCTTCCCTCCTTTCCCTCTCATCTGCTTGGGGGAGGATGGGCTCTGCCCACTGTAATTTGTTCTTGTCCTGGGAAGCTGCTGTTTGTCCTGGGAGGGACCATGCCACTCTTGCCCCCTTTCCTTCTCCTCCTCCCTGGCCTAGCCAGCCCAAGGACCTTAGTCACTGGAATGAGGGAGTGTTTCTGGGAGAGACTAGCTGGGAGCCCATAGAAAGTAATGGGCCCTGGGGCCAAGGCTTTCTGTGCGCTGTTTCACTGTAGTCAATCCCTTGGCTGAAGAGCTGTTGAAAGGAAGGCATGGCACCTCCATCACCCCTTCTGTGTGTCTTGAGCAACTTCCCAGCCTTCACTTATGGGGCAAGGATGGGTGATCTTCCTTCCCAGTCAGTGTTTCCTAGAGGTGTAAGAATCTCTCCTGGAGGGAGTCAGGTGCATGTCCTCGGTGCACTCACTGCCAGGCACCCTAGAGGATTACTGGACTGTGGGTCTGACCTAACCCTCACCTGCCTTCTCTGCAGGCCTGTGCAGTGGGATTGATTGCCATTGGTGTAGCCGTTCAGGTTGTTTTGAATCAGACCATTACCCATGAGGCTACTCCCGGCTCCCTGTTGCCTGTGGTCATCATTGCAGTGGGTGCCTTCCTCTTCCTGGTGGCCTTTGTGGGCTGCTGTGGGGCCTACAAGGAGAACTACTGTCTTATGACTACGGTGAGTGGGGTGTGCGACCAGCAAGAGTCTTGGGGCTACCAGAGAGCATTTCTGTGGTGAGGGGGATGGTAAGGAAGAGCTCCAGGAGTGGTCCAGGAATTGACTGGGTCAGAGCAAGCCTTAAGTCCAGACTTCAAACCTGACTCCTGCTTTGTGTTCCTGCAGTTTGCCATCTTCCTGTCTCTTATCATGCTTGTGGAGGTGGCTGTGGCCATTGCTGGCTATGTGTTTAGAGATAAGGTAAGCAGGGAACAGGGGGTATGGGGGAGCCCTATCTCAGCCTGCTGTGGTATTCCAGTGCTGGAATTCTGCCCCCAACAACACTCTTCCTTTCTGTTAGGTGAAATCAGAGTTTAATAAGGACTTCCGGCAGCAGATGCAGAATTACCTCAAAGACAATAAAACGGCCCCAATTCTGGACAAGTTGCAGAAAAAGGTGAGTGGGATTGCCTGGAAGAGTGGTAATGGGGGTAGAAGACTGTCAACTCCACATTAGAGGTTTGCTTAGCAACTTTTTTTCCCTCCTCTCCACTCCTCTAGTTTCAGTGCTGTGGGGCTACTAACTACACAGATTGGGAGAACGTCCCTGGCATGACCAAGGACAGAGTCCCTGATTCCTGCTGCGTCAACATCACCGAGGGCTGTGGAACTGATTTCAAGAAGCCTATGATCCATACCCAGGTAGGGAGGAGAGAGCGAGATCTGGGAAATGTGGGAAATGTTGCCACTTAAGACAGGTGGCAGCTAACAGGACCAGGGATGGGAAGGTCTGGGGAGGACAGGGGTGGGGAGAAAGAGACAGAAGGCAGGAGGAGATAGGAAGGGTGGGAGGTAGGACGTTTCTGATGGTGCTCATGCCTGCAATGCCCCCCTTCCCCTCAGGGCTGCCTGGAGAAGATTGGGATCTGGGTGAGGCAGAATATACTGTTGGTTGCTGCAGCATCCTTGGGCATTGCATTTGTGGAGGTGAGAAGTGCTCTGGGTTGGTATCTGGGGAGCAGTAAGAGGGTGCTGACCAGCAGGAGGTACTGGCCTGGGTAGGGTAGCTTGATAGGTCTGGGGCAGCTTGCCCTGCCTCCTCTCCTCTCATTTCCATTTCCATTTCCCTTCTAGGTCCTGGGAATCATCTTTGCCTGCTGTCTGCTGAAGAGTATCCGAAGTGGCTATGAAGTAATGTAGGGGTCTGGCCTCTTGTCATCTAAAGGAGTGCATTCTCCAGGTTTTTCAATTAAACGAATTATTTTTTCAGACCTAAAAGAGAGAGGGCCTCAGTTTGTCTTAGAGTGATACTTGACCCTTTCCCTTTCCTGCTCCATGCTCCTTGTCTTCTGGGAATAGGCAGGCATATTTGGGGTGGGGATGTTAGGGAAAGGAGGATTTTGCTGAAGGTGTTGGTTGGGTTGGCAGTGAGAGAAGTGGGGATCCAAGGAAGCTGTGTCTGAGTACCCTCCCTGTCCCCTCCTGGCTTAGGCTTCAAACAGTGTTCCTAGAACATTCATGAAGCCATCAAAGGGATTTCTTACAAAGGGCCTCTGCTGGTAGATCCTGGCCCATATCTACTTTGGACAGCTTTGGGGCCCTCTTCACACCTTGTGAGCCCAGCAAACTCGCTCTGTAGTTTTCAAGGAGACCTGGCTCCTTCCATAATAGTTTATAAGTTGCTTGGGACCTGAGTGCCCAGTGTCCCTGATTCTTGCCTTAGGTATAGTAAGAGAGTTTAAGTATTTCCTTCTTCCTTGGAAACTATCCAGTCTGGCTCTGACCCTTTTTCATCACCTTCTCTCCTACTCCCAGGCAAATTAGATAAAGCCATTCCTGGTGCAAACATAGAATTGTAACATTACTCCTTGTAGAAAATCAGAGAAAAGTGCCCTCTGGTGGCCATGCCTCCAAGTGTGGCTCCAAAGATCATCTGTAGATGCAAGGCAGTTTCTTATGCCCCCCAGTGGACAATAGCTGGTTTTGCAGGCACTAAACAGGCCAGAGACCTTGGGTAGCTTAGAGGTGTTTAGTTAGCACTTACATCTTGTCTGACTCTCACCGGACACCTTCATTTGACTATTTAAAAAAAAATTAAAGCAATTCATATTTATTGAGTGCCTATTTTGTCCCAGGAACAAGGTAGTACCAGGCTGGGGACAGAAATGAATGTCCTTGCCCTTGAAAACCAGTCTCTCTGCTGGAAGGCTCAGTAGATTGATTGGGCAGGCTTGGGAAGGACCCAGGTGAACACAGCATCCACCAGGCCGGCTGGAAGGTAGGAGGCAGGCAGCCAGAGCAGTTTGGCATCCCAGCCTGGGCTGTAGCGGGTTCAGGGGTGACGAGCAGTCAGCCCGTGCTCCAGGCAGCTAGTCACCTTCGTTAGGTCTGGGTCACAGATCAGGTTCATGATGTGTCTCTGCACTTGTAGATCTGTAGCCCCATGAATGGTTGTAGTTAGTGGCCTCCCATTCCAGTCATCCTTAGGCCCTGTCTTCTAGATCCGTAGGCTGGTTGCCCAGTTTGGGGAGTGTCAACACTTTTCCTCCTGCACACTTCCTCCCAATAGGCTGGGGTAGGCCTTGACCTTTCTGGCCCTCTCACCACCCATTGTAGGCCCAGCTACTCACAAGTGGTAAGGAAGTCCTCTCCATAGCAGGCCTGTGTAGCTGGAGGTAGCCGGGCCCAACAGGCCTGCAGAGTGTTTTCTAGACTTTCCAGGTTGGTCATAGGGGTTTGGAAGAAGACGGGCTCCACAATGGAGACTCGTACCCCAGATGGAGCCACGTCCCACCTGGAGGGTGGATAAACTTTCTGGGTTCTTGCCATAAGTTTTCAGGGACAAGGGTGGGGAATCTAAGAAGGAAAGCTGTCACAGTCTAGGGACAGGAATCCTGACAGGAACGGATACTCCTGGCTGATCTGGGATGAGGAGGGGTGTTGTTTTTTTTCTTTCCTGGCATTGAGGATTAAGGCTTACAGCCTTTGTCTGCACTAGGGAAACAAGTGCTCTCCACTGAGCTACACTGCTACCATCCCAGGGGGAGGAATTTTTTAGGTTTGTTTCCTGTGTATTTTCTTTCATCTCTTTTTATTTTTTAAATAAAGACTTATTTATGTGTATATGTGTGTGCATGCAGGAGCCTTGTAGGTCAGAAGAGGGTATCGGATTCTCTGGCCTGGAGTTACAGGCAGTTGTGGGCTGTCCTGTGGGTGTTGGGAACCAAACCTGGGTCCTCTACAAGAACAGTAAACACTAAACCTGCTGAGCCATTTCCAGCCCTTTTTGTTTTTTGAGACAAGGTCTCAGGTGACCCAGACAGGCCTTGAACTCCGGAACAGTAAACACTAAACCTGCTGAGCCATTTCCAGCCCTTTGTTTTTGTTTTTTGAGACAAGGTCTCAGGTGACCCAGACAGGCCTTGAACTCCCTTATTGTAGCCAAGGATGGTCTTCTACCTCCTAAGTGCTGGGATTACAGGTGTATATCATCATGAGCATGCATGGCTGTTTTTGTTTCTGTTTCTGTTTTCTACAAGGTCTCACTATGTAGCCTAGGCTGATCTTGGTTTTTTTTTTTTTTTGGTTTTTTTGCGACAGGGTCTCCCAGTAGCCCCAGCTGTCCTAGAACTCACTATGTAGACCAGGCTGGCCTTGAACTCAAAGAGATCTGCCTGCCTCTGCCACCCGAGGGCTGGGATTAAAGGTGTGTACCACCACGCCTGGCTTTTTTTTTTTTTTAATGTGTGTGTGTATATTGCCTGCATGTAGGTAAATGGCACCCGTGTTGTGCAATGCCCGAGGAGGACAGAGGAGGCTGTCGGATCCCCTGGAACTGGAGTTACAGACACTTGTTAGCTGTCATGTGGGTGCTGGGATTTGAACTCAGGTCTCCTAAAAGAACAGCCAGTGTTCTTAACTACTGAGCCATCTCTCCAGCCCCAAGATCTTGAACTTTTTATTTATTTCATTTTTTAATTAAAAAATATTTTTAAGATCTCCATTTCATTTTAGAATATATTGTTCCTTGCAGAAAGACTCATTGTTTTCACTACTAACACTGACGCATGCATCTCTAATCTGTATGTATCTGATTATTACTAGTCATAATTGGTTGCACTTGAATCCTTGGCGCCTGTGTATGTCGATAAAGTCATTGGGTAATTTCAATGGTAATGTTTATCACCTCTACCAATTAACAGGATGTAAATTTCCATGCTTCCTCCTCAAATATGATCTTGAACTTTTTTCTTTTTTGGTCTTTTTGAGACAGGGTCTCCCTGTAGCCCCAGCTGTCCTGGAACTTACTATGTAGATGAGGCTGGCCTTGAACTCACAGAGATCTGCCTGCCTCTGCCTCCCAAGTGCTGGGATTAAAGATGTGCGCCACCATGCCTGGCTTGATCTTGAACTTTAAAAAAAAATTTTTTTTCACTGTGTGTGTATATGTGGTCAGAGGACAACTTGGCAGGAGTTGGTTCTCCTTCTATCATGTGTATCCTGGGGATTGAACTCAGGTTGTCAGGCTTGGCGGCAAATGCTTTTACCTACTGCTATATTGCTGACTTTTTTTTTTTTTTTTTTTTTTTTTTTTTAGACAGGGTCTCCCTGTAGCTCCAGTGTCCCAGCTTCCCTGGAACTTGTTACATAGACCATGTTGGACATGATGCCACAGAGATCTGTCTGCCTTTGCCTCCTGAGTGCTGGCTGGGATTAAAGGTGTGCTCCACCATACCTGGCTTTTTTTTTTTTTTTTTTTTGAGACAGGGTCTCACTCTGGTTCTGACTGGCCTTAAACTTGCTATGTAGTAGAGGCTGGCCTTAAAAGTGCTGGGACTACAGGCCTGCACCATGCCTGGATTTTGGATTTTTTTTGTGTGTTTTTAAGACAGGATCTTGCTTTGTAGCCCAGGTTGGCCTCAAACCCCTGCCTCCCCAGTTTTGTGATTACAGGTGGTCACTACCATGCACAGCCTTCAAGTATATTTTCTTTTATGGTCTATTAAGAGTCAGCAAACTTTTTCTCTTCTCTTTCTTTTTGGTGCTGGGGAATCAAGCCTAGAGCCTCATGGTGCTAATGTAGCCCAGGCTGACAGGACTTGCAATTAAGAAGCCTCCCCATGTTTTTTTTTTTTTTAAAGATTTATTGGAACTGGAGAGATGATTCATCACTTAAGAGCACTGGCTGCTCTTAAGTCCATCACCCGCATGGTGGTTAACAACCATCTCTGTAACTCGAGTTCCAGGGGATCCAACACCTTCTGGTCTCTGTGGGCATTTTTATTTTATGTGTATGAGTGTATTGTCTTCATGTAGGTCAGTGCACCCATGTTGTACAATGCATGAGGAGGTCTGAAGATGGCACCGGATCCCCTGGAACTGGAATTACAGATGGCTGTTAGCCCCCATGTGGGTGCTGGGAATCAAACCTGGGTCCTCTGCAAGAGCAGTCAGTGCTCTTAACCTTAATCTCCGAGCCATCTCTCCAGCCCCTTTAACCTCTGAGCCATCTCTTCATCTCTCCAGCCCCTTTTTTTTTCTTAAATGTTTGCATTATTATTATTTTTTGTGGTCTTTTTAAGACAGGTTTCCTTGTAGCCACAGCTGGCCTGGATTCGCTATGGAGACCAGGCTGGCCTTGAACTCACAGAGCTCCACCTGCCTCTGCCTCCTCTAAGTGTTGGGATTAAAGAGGTGTGTGTGTGTGTATGTGAGTACAGGTAATAGGAAGTTGTGAGCTGCCTGGTGTGAGTCCTGGGAATGGAACTCAGGTCCTCTGCAAGAGCAGCCAGTACTCTTAACTGCTGGGCCATTTCTCCAGCCCCTTTTTTTAATTAAAAAAAATTATTTTTATTTTATATGTATGTGTGTATTGCCTGCATGTAGTAAGTGCACCCGTGTCATGCAATGCTGGTGGAGGACAGAGAGGCTGTTGGATCCCTTGGAACTGGAGTTGCTGACAGCTGTTAGCTGTCATGTGGGTGCTGGGATTCGAACCCAGGTCTTCTGCAAGCATAGTCACTGTTCTTAACCGCTGAGCCATCTCTCCAGCCCTGCTCTGTTTTTTGAGACAGGGTCTCACTATGTAGCCTTGGCTGACCTGGAACTTGCTATGGAGATCAGGCTGGCCTTGAATGCCTGAGATCTACCTGCCTCTGCCTCCTGCATTCTGGGACTAAAGGTGTATGCTCCATGCATGGCTTCCGCCTAACTTTTTCTTTCTTTTTTTTTTGAGACAGGGTCTCCATGTAGCCTCAGCTGGCTTGGAACACTGTGTGTAGACCAGGCTGGCCCAGACTGCCTGAGATCTACCTCCTGAGTACTGGAATTAAAGGCGTGTGTCACCATGTCTAGTCTCATTACTTTTTCATTTTTAAAATTATTTTTATGTATTTGAATATATTGCCTGCATGTAAGTGCACCTATGTTATGCAGTGCCCTCAGAGGTCAGTAGATTCCCCTGGAACTGGAGTTATGGATGGCTGCTAACTGCCATGTGGGTGCTGGGAATAGGACCTGGGTCCAAGAGCAGTCAGTGCTTTTAACCACTGAGCCATCTCTCCGGTCCCCTCATTTCTTTTTTTAGTACTAAAATTTGAGGCACTACAGGCCAAATAACAAAATTAATGTCAATAAATACTCAATGTAACTATTTAAATGTCTGTAAAAATCATTATTACCCTGAAGGCAGCTGGCCCCACCTGGCCTGAGAACTATAGGCTGCAATCCTTGATCTAGAACCCCACTCCCTAGCTCTCGGAACACAAGATTGGCTCCTGTGTATTGGATATGAGGACTCTAGGCTGGCATTAGCCAGTGGTTGACCTGGTGGGTAAAGTGGGGTTATGTCCCACTGCCTTGGCCAGGATGGAGAAGTGTGTGTTCCATGATGCCGACTAGAAATAGGCAGGGATGGGAACAAAAGGAGACAAGGAAGTTATCTGTTGAGTGATGGTGATGAGGGTAGCCTTTCTTGTTGGGGGGGGGCACCTCAACACGTGTCTTCTTCAGCGCCTTTATATTCTCATGGAACTTTGAACATTATTGTTTAAAATGTGGAGGTAAGCCCCATATGGTTGCAGGTGCCTGCAATCCTAGTACTTAGCAGGCAGAGGAAGATGGAGAGTGAGTTTGAGGCCAGCCTGGGCTACATCATGAAGTTGTCTAAAAATAAAAAATAAAAAAGATTAGTAGACTATAACGACCAGGCCTGGGGGTCTGTCCCAGTGTTCCCTCTAACTAGCCGTATATAACACATTACTGTGTATATACCTACTCAGAGTGCTTGAGAGAGTTAAACAAGAAAATCTTAGTTTCTCTATTATCAATAGTGACAGTTGGCTCAGCTGCTTAAGGTTCTTGTCACCAACCCTGACAACCAATCCCTAGAATCCATATGGTAGAAAGAACAAATTCTCTCTCTCTCCTCTCGCTCTCTCTCTCGCGCACACACAACACACACACACACACGCACACAGTTAATGTAATTAAAATTAGTGCTAGCAGGCTTTCCTCAGCATCTGGTATTTACTAGGCTTTGCTGTGTTCTTACACATTTCATTTTACTCAACACACATGAGGCAGGTCTCATCCTGATGTGACAGATGGGGAGAAAAACGGTAGAAGTAACCTCGCCAGGTGTGGTGGCTCACATCTGTAATCAGGAGGCTGAGGCAGGAGGATTAAGGTCAGACTGGACTACAGAATGGGACCTGATTCAAAAAATAAGTAACCTACTTAAGGGCACGCAGCTTGAAGGTAATAAAGCTGGGATTTGTACCAGTAAACTTGTGCTGGATAGCTTTAGTGTCAACTTGACACACCTGGGTTGAGGGAGCCTCAATTG
>NW_008342927.1:240958-285066 GCF_000622305.1 Nannospalax galili
GACCTGGGAGATGTAAGACAAATAAACCCTTTCCTCCCCAAGTTGGTATTGGTCAAAGTATTTTGTCACAGCAATGAAGAAAAACTAAGACAAAACTGTAACCTGTTTCCTCTTCAGTCTTCCATGTTGTCCTCATCTGCTGGCCCATACCAGGTGCTGATGTGTTTGCTGAGTGGGCTCCCCTCCCACCCCAGGCTTGGGACCTGAAACTGTGCACCCTTACCTCAGGCTTTCAGAGAAGGCCTCCAGGCCAAACTTGGAGACACAGTAGCCCCCTCCATTGGCTGCCAGGTGACCCAGGACACTGGTGATGTTGACCACCCGGTCCTGGGCCTGCTGTAGCAGGGGCAGCAGTACAAGGGTCGCCCCGATGGGACCCAATGTGTTCACGTTCAGCCCTCGATGGAAATCATCTCTTGTCAGCCATGGTGTGGGCCCAGTTGATACCAGCCACACCAGCATTATTCACCAGACCAAAAAGCCCTGTGGGGAGATGACAGACACAGGGTGGGAGGGTTGAGGTGAGACTTTCCCATGTCTCCTTTCCCAGAGGATTTGAACAGTGTTCTCCCTGAAGCCCCTGTAAGCGACTCCTGGGGCTGCCATGCAGACCAGGTTCCACACTCACCTGCTTCCCCAACGTGTGTCTCTACCCACTTGGCAACCTGCTGGACACTCTGGGGATCAGTAATATCCAGCAGGGCTGTGTGGAGGCGGGAGGAGGCCATCTGCTGTAGGTCTTCTGCCCCAGAGGGGGTCAGGCAGCTGGCCAGTACTCGGAAGCCCCTCTGGTCCAGTCACAATGCCAGAAGGTGTCCAAAGCCTGAGTCACAGCCCGTGATGAAGATGAAAGCATCGCTGGCAGGCAGGCTCTGCCAGTCTCTGAGCAACCACAGCACTGCCCACAGCAAGGCTCCCAGCAGCAGAGGCAGCCACATGGCTGGACCTGGTGCTCTGCAGGTGGCAGCCAAGGCTGGGCAGGAAACTTGTCATTTACCGTCCCTCAAGCCCTAACATCTTAGCTAGAAGAGTCTGGTCTGAGCAGATTGAGAAACTATCTGCTTGGCAGATGACTGGCAAGTTACAGCTTATTGTGCAAAACAGATGTGGGTAAACACTGTCTTTGTGGCTAATGAACTAAAACCAATGAGCAGGTCTCATGTAGACCTGCCATGTGGGAGCAGAGGGACCAGGTTTGCCATCATACCTTCTCTCTAAACGAGGAACACCTAAACTCTCTAAATGCACCCCGAGACTTATTTTTGGAACCATATATGGGCCAAGAGCTCTGTGTTTCAGGCCTGGTGGCCTTAAACTTGCTGTAAGATGCTGAGCATCTTCAGTTTATATCTGAACTTATTTTTCCATTTACCAAACTGGGTTAATACCTACCAGAACTACCTCAGTGTTGTGGCAGATCAAAGGGATAATGTGTGAGGACAATACTCAAAGCTTAAAGCTTGTGCTATCGACATACATCATCCTATCTAGTCTCATAGCACCCTCTGCTCCCGACACCCCACTTACCTCCTCTGGGGAAAGCTGTCAGGTATTATTACAATGTGTGAAGTTACTGCTTTTGCTTCTGTTGAATAGACTTTGCTTCTGGTCTGCCCAGGCTCCACACAAGTTACAGCTAAGACCAAAGTCTGGAGTGGGTGGACTCCTGTGTGGAGCAGGAGTGTTAAGTGTTTGTGTAATTGGGGGAGGGGGTGGTGCTGAGGAGGAGGAGCCAAGAGGCTGGAGCTTATCTGGCTGACAGGAATTTCTGGCAGGTCAGCTCTGCACAGGCCCACTCTGGGTTTTCTCAGCCTGGGCTGCTGACCTGGAATAGATATTCCTGTGTCTCCCAGGATGTGGGAACTGCCAAGGGTGGCAGCTGCCTTTCTCTGTGGGTGGTCTTGGACCTGTCATTCTTTCTCAGTCTTAAAATGACCCCAAGAATTAATCTCTCATCTGGCCCAGACTCATGACACTGCTTAGTGCTAGCCTGGGAGAAGCCATGAGCACATGATGAGCCAGAGCCAGAGCTGGGGACCAGATCTGTGCCCAATCTTAACACTCCTCTTCAGGAAACTGAAGTTCAGGAGTGGGAAGCTTAGAGCAGAGGCCACTCAGGTTTCTGTGGAGCAGTGTGGGAAATTTGCTCCTTCTGTTTAGCCAAAAGGCATCTGCACCAAGGAAAAGGGCTGGGATATAAGAGGAAGTACATCCGTCCTCTACCAAAAGGCAGTTGTCCCACAGAAAAACCTCTGTTCACTACCACACCCCATAGAACAGAAGTTGTATTTTATTCATGGCCCATCAGTCTTCCTCCAGTCCCTGTGGGTGAGGTGAGGGGTGGGATGGGGAGGGAGGCTAGGAGGGAGCAGACTGCAGTTGCCCTTTGTAGATGTATTCCAGTGCAGTGGCAATGGTGCGCATATCCAGCTCGATGCTCCGAGCCCAGTTCTCCACATCCCCGATTTCCTGGGAAGAGGGAGAGAAGGTTGGAGGCCACGAGTCAGGGTGGGTAGATTATGCTTCCTAGTCTTGAGATCACTAACTTGGATCCACCAACTGCTTTACTTTTTGTTTTGTTGTAGGGTCTTGCCATGCTGCTCAGGCTGGATTCAACTCCTAGGCTCAAGCTACTCCTGCCTCAACTCCTGGACTCCAGCCTCCAGAGTAGCTGGTACTACTGTACATGTACATACCGAGGATTTTTCTGACTCCCCGCCAAGGGAGGGGTTTTCCTTTTCAAACCCGGGGTTTTTTTGCCCCCCCCCCCCCCCCCCCCCGCCCAGTGCTAAGGATTGATCCCAGGGCTCTAAGCATGCTTTGTGTCACTGAACCATATCCCCAGCTCCAGCTTTTATTTCTCTTTTTTAAGCTTTTCTGACACCCGGGCCTAGATCTGGGACTATCTCCACTTCTTCCTTAACCCTGAGTCTGAGATGACCAGACTGGAGATAGCTAATTGGGCTCAGATAAAGGCAATGTGTTGAGTGTGCCCACCTTAAGTGCCTGGTTGAAGTTCTCCACCATTCCGATCCACTGGCCAGTCTGCTTGGCAAACTGGGCAGCCTGGACCTGTAGAGTCTTCACTTCATGGTCTAGTTTTCTCTGGTTCATGTAGGCCTGGGCCACACTAAGGATTGGAGGAGGGGAGGAGATCAGCTCAGCCAACTCATGGGGAGTGGTCTTCAGGGCTAACAGTCTGTTACAGTGGAGGGAGATCAGCCAGGAGTCAGGGCTGGGGAAGTCTTGGGATTCTTGCCTTTCCTGGATGAATGCAGCTCCTTCCTCTGCTCCCAGGGTTCCCAGGAGATCCAGGTTGGGAGCTAACTAGAAACATACCACCTCTTATCCCCTAAAGGAGTTTCTGCAGTTGAGAGTGGGTAGGGAAGTTAAACTGGGGCGACATCCCTGAGGAAGAAGCCGGGAGGGAAAAGGGGGCGTGGGAAAATCTAGCAGGGCTGGAGAGATGGCTCAGTGCTTAAGAGCACCGGCTGCGCTTGTAGAGGCTCCCGGTTCAATTCCTAGCACCCACATGGCAGCTAACGACTGTCTTCTGACCTCCTCAGGCATTGCACAACACATGCCGGCAATACACTCATAAATAAAATAAAAATAATTAAAAAAACAGAGAGGCTATTCCAAGAGTTATTGGCTTCCTACAGCGCCCCCCCCCCCCGCCTTTTTTGAGACCTCCCTGTAGCCCCAGCTGGCCTGGAACTTGCTATGTAGACCAGGTTGGTCTTGATCTCACAGAGATCTGCCTGGCTCTGCCCCCTGAGTGTTGGGATTAGAGGCCAACCATTACGGGTCCTCAGGGTTAGCACACAGAAGCTGTGGTCCAGAGGGGCCCCAAGGCTCTAATTCACATTGAAAGCAGTACTTGGTATGTTTAAGAGTCTTCTACATGATACTGGTGTTTAAGGAGTGAAGGGGTTGTGGAAAGAATCTGAGGCTTAGCACCTTGAGAGGCCTGGAGGCTACTGGTGAAGGTGCAGCCTCTGCCTGCAAAGGAGACTGCAGTATATGGAAGATTCGAGGACTATGGGATGTCTACCAAGGGCAGTGGCAGGTGTGGTGTGAAGCCAGCCTGCGTCTGAGACAAGTGCATGTGCTGTGGATGGCAGAGCCAGAGAAGTGGAGCTGCCCAATCCCTGTGGAGCCCAGATCAGGAGTGAATCCCAGATGTCTATGCTGCTGGACTTTGGTTCTGCTTAACTGTGCTCTCGTACTTCCCTTTTGAAATAAGGTACTAACTTCTTTTGCATTGTACAGGAGCCCACAGATAAGAGACTTTAAAAAATATTTTATTATTTTTATGTGTATGAGTGTACCTGCATGTATGTGGGTGCACCCATGTCATACAATGCTGTGGAGGTCAGAAGAGGGCTCCGGATTCCCCTGGAACTGGAGTTAAGGATGGTTCATAGCCGCCATGTGGGTCCTCTGCAACAGAAGTCAGTGCTCTTAACTGCTGAGCCATCTCTCCAGCCCCAAGACTTTTAAAGTATTTGAATTTTTTTGGTCAGGTGTGGTGGTGTACGTTTTTAATTCCAGCACTTAGGAGGCAGAGGCAGGTGGATCTGTGTGTGTGGATGTGTGTACGCATGTGCCACAGTGTGCATTGGAGGTCAGAGAACAACTCTTTTTTTTTTTTTTTTTTTTTTTTTTTTTTTTGGACAGGGTCTCCCTGTAGCCCCAGCTGGCCTGGATTCACTATGGAGACCAGGCTGGCCTCAAACTCACAGAGCTCCACCTGCCTTTGCCTCCCAAGTGCTGGGATTAAAGGCGTGTGCCACCACACCCGGCAAAATTTATTATTTTTTTATGCGTATAAGTGTATTACCTTCATGTAAATGCACCTGTGTTGTACAATGCTCATGGAGGTCAGAAGAGGGTGTCGGATTCCCTGGAACTGGAGTTATGGACAGTTGTTAGTGGTCATGTGGGTGCTGGGAATCAAACCTAGGTCCTCTGCAAGAGCAGACAGCGCTCTTAACTTCTGAGCCATCTCTCCAATCAAAAGTATGTGGATATTTTAGAATATGGGACTTTTAAAGTTGTACTGTTTTATATTGTGATATTAATATCAACATCTTATCTTGGGGATAAGAAATGGAAAGGTTGCTGTGTAATAGTAATGTGTTTATGTGTCAAGGTGATAATGCGTCAATAGTGCTGGAAAGCTTCAGTTGTCAACTTGACATACTGGGGTAGAAGGAATCTGTTGTGGAACTGCCTCCATTGGCTTGGCCTGTGGGCATGTCTGTGAGGCATTTTCTTATTTTGAGTGATGTAGGAGGTGCCAGCCCACTGTGGGCAGTGCCAACCCTGGGCAGGTGGGCCTGTGTTGTATAAGAAAGCAGGCGGAGCACAAGTCAGAGGAACAAGCCAGTAAGCAGTGTTCCTCCATGGTCTGTAGTTTGGTTCCTGCCCTGAGCTCCTGCCTTGGCTTCCCCTCCATGATGAACTGTAAGCTGAAGGTGAAATAAACCCTTTTCTCTCCCATTGATTTTGGCCAGTGAAAGGACACTCCGAAAGGCGCCCTTTTTTGAGACAAGATCTTATGTAGCCAAGGATGAACTCAGTTTCTATGTGGACGAAGCCGGCCTTGAACTCCAAATTGTCTTGCCTCTACCTCCCAAGTGCTGGGATTACAGACATGTAGGCATGTGTCATAACACCCAGCTCTCCCAGTCCTCCTACACTGATGAGTGAACATGAACACACAGACACACACAGACACAGACACATACACAGTTCCACTCTTCTGCTCCAGGCAATAATTCTTCTTTTTCTCTCAATCAAGGTGTGGGCTGTGGTTATTACTATCATGAGTGTTGCCTCTATCTTCCACCAGTGTCCCCCCCCCCCCCGCCCCAGCCCCCACTGTAATCACATTCTAATTGACTGATTCCCTATTCCTAAAGCTTTAGGTCAGGAAGGAGTCTCCACATCCGGTTCCCGCCCTCTGGAATGTGTGGGGGCTGAGGCGGCAAAGGGCTGAGGGGGGATGGTGTCCAAGAAAGTGGGCAGGGCACCTGACAAGGACGGAAACAGACTGAGCCTTTGTTTCATTTTCTGGGTAATAAGCGGGTCTGTGGGCAGCAACACAAAATCCTTTCTAATCTGGATTTGGCTTAGCTGCCTTCTAAGCTTAAAGTGGGGTGGCCTCTAGCAAGGGAAGAGAAAATAGAGCAGTCTGGCCAGCCTCACATACTGTAGGAAAGGAGGCGCCAATGTGGGAGCACTGGGAGAAGAGAGTTGTCTGGAGAGAAATGAGACCAGAGGATCCAACCACATTCTTTCCCCTAATCTACCCCCAAGATGAGTAACAGAGATGTCCCCAGCCCCTGCATGACTCCTTGGGGTGACTCAGTCTCTGGATTCACAACTTGCTTTGGAGTGGAAGGCAGAGTATGTGCCTCTTTTATTCCTGTAGTGTATCAAATCACCATCTGCACTCTTCTGAGTCACACAGGGCCAGGAGACCACCTTCTTTTTCCTTCTGGAATCTTTAGCTATTACTGGCATTCTCATTTAGGATTGGGGGGAGGTGTCCCTGGAGATGCAGGAGGAAGGGAAGAGACAGCCTGGTTCTGTCACAGCTCTTGACATAGGTTCTACCCTCACCTCTACCAGCTGTGCCATCTTTCCTGCCAGCTGTTCCCCAAGCTTGCCAGAGGGAGGCAGAGAAGGAAAGGGGGTAAGCTGTGGTGAAAGAGGTGGACCTCCCTCCCACTGAAGTGACAGCTGGACTTGGGAGGGTGGCCAGATGGCATCAAGTTGTGCCAGGGAAGTTAGTGTGGAGAGGGGGGAATTCTGGTTGCTTCTCCAACCACTGCAGCTGCTTTTCCCTCATGCAATGTTAGGGGTCAAAGCTGACTCAAGTCTCTCTTCATAGAGTTACACTAGGGGGAAGGGGTTGGTCAGGGGAGTGAGTGGGACACTCAACCCTGCAAGAGGATCCAAGGGCCAAACTTTGTCTAACTGGGGAGGATGGGTGGATGGCGGGCACTGGCGTTAAGGGAAGGGATTCATACCCCACATTGAGGTGATCCACCAAAGCTTCTGTCAGGCAGGTAGCTGCAGTGATAGCCTCTCGCCTCCTCTTTTCTGGGGCGGAAGAAAAGGGATTGGAGTGTAGACTTGGTAGTTGAGAGGTGGTGCTAATGGGCCCCCATCCATTCTTTACTATTCCCAGAACAGCCAACTACTGTCAGAAGGCTAGGCTAAGAGCACCTCGAAAAACATAAAAAGTCCCTTTCATTTTAGACATGAGGAACCTGGTACCGAGGGGAAGGGACTCAGGGTTACCGGCAGCGACCAGGGCTCCTCCCAGACACTCTTTCTCTACTATTTTGGACAGAGGATTGATAATTCCAGGATTAACGGTTTTAGGAAAAAACAAAACAAAACACTCCACCACGGTATCGGTGGCTTCAGGTCCCCAAGCACCCAGTTTCCGGGAGGTCCCCAACATCTCCCCGCTTCAGGGGCGTTCCTTCCCACTTCCGGGATGGGAGGACTGGACCAATAGGCACCGCGTCCTGAACAGGGGGCGGGGGCTCAGAGGCCGCCCTCGAGGGACTGGGGGGCCTTGCCGAAGGGACCCTAGGGATGGATGCCCAAGAGGTCAGAGCCGGTTGGCGAGGGAACGGAATTTCCAAAAAACGCCACCCCTACTTCCCCCTCCTGCACGCTGCTGGCCCTCTAGCCGGCGCCCTCTGCTGGATCTGGGCAGCTACTCGAGGTTAGGGCTCCGGGCACAAGCTAGGCCTGGGCCGGGGCGAGGCCGTCGCCGGGACACTGGGCTCACCCTGCAGCTCCTTGCGTTCATTCTGCTTGGCCTGGTGTTCTTTGAGCAGCCGGGACAACATGGTCGCGTGGAGCTGAGCCAGCGCCGCCGGCTGCGGTAGCCGGAATACACCTCGGCTCCCGCCGGTCGGTCACGTGATCGCAGCGTCACGTGACACGAGCACCACCCTCCTTCTGAGACGTGGGGGTGTTTGCGGTGAAACTCTAAATGGGCCAAGGAGGTAGAGGGCCCGCTCACCCATGAGCTCTTTTATTTTTATTTTTATTATTTATCTATTTATTATTTATTTATTTATTGTTCATTCATTTATGACTATTTATTTATATTTAATTTTATTTTTTGGTCTTTTTGAGACAGGGTCTCCCTGTAGCCCCAGCTGTCCTGGAACTCACTCTGTAAACCAGGCTGGCCTTGAACTCACAGAGGTCTGCCTGTCTCTGCCTCCCAAGTGCTGGGATTAAAGGCATGCACCACCACTCCTGGCTTATTTTTAAAAAATGTTTTATTATTTTTATTTTATGTGTATAAGTGTATTGCGTGCATGTATATGAGTGCACCCGTGTGGTGCATTGCCTCAGAGGTCAGAAGAGGGCTTCGGATTCCCCTGGAACTGGAGTTAAGGACAGTTCATAGCTGCCATGGGAATCGAACCCAGGTCCTCTGCAAGAGTAGTCAGTGCTCTTAACCTCTAATCCAGCTCTTCAGTCCCATGAGCGCTTTCCTTTAGTGGGCACTCACTCTTCTAAGTTAGAAGAGCTTTCTTTAATAGACATAGCGCAGAGCCAAGGAACACACGTCCCCAGGTTGGTGTGTTCCAGCTGTCGCTCCCGGTTCTATTATTGGGGCCGCGGAGGCACCATGCACTCATTGAAATTCTTTTCCTTCTCTCGCCTTACCTCCAGACAGTGCTGGCCGGTTCGCAGTGAATCCCCAGCTTTCTTCCCGGGTAAGAAAATGGTCTTTTCCAGCCCTCCTGTCTTCTCACCGCTCCTCCCGAGGGGCCTCAGCTCTGGGGGATCATGTAGAGAAGCGTTTTAGGCGGTTGGAGCAGCTCTAGGAAGCTTTGTTAATTTTGCAGACTGTGAGTGGTGAAAGTGCAGTTTCATCCCGGTCCTTTTGTGGTCAGGGAATGCGAACCCATTTAAATCTTAGCAGAAGCATAAGTGCCACTGCCAAAGTGGAAGGTAAATTATACAACGCCTCTCAGCCGGGGAGGAATGCTTCCAGGATTGATTCCAACGAGAAGAATTATAAACACCATCTATTTATTGCTATTGGTACAACGTCACTGTTTTTTGTAACTTATTTAAAGAAACTGGTGTGTTGCTCAGGGTGGCCAGCACTCCGGATCCTCCTGCTTCAGCCTCCCAAGCAGCTGGGCTTGCAGGTGCATTACAAGTGCAAATCATATGGGGTAGTTTCTAAAAATGCCTTCATCTAATGGTATGGTACTGTAGGCCTGTGTGGAGGCTGAAGCAGAAGAATGGAGAGTTGCTTGGGTTACATAGCAAGACCCTGTCCCCCTACACCTAATAAAAAAAGCCTTGACCCCAGATTTAGTAAACAGTTTCTCTGCAGGGTAGTGCTCAGGCTATAAAAAACTACTCAGGTGATTCTTAAGCGCATACAAAGTCGAGAAACATTTGACTAATCCATGTCTAAGACTGTTTCCCGCTTTGGCATTTTCTCATTTTCTGATTCATCTGGTTCAGATGAAGTTGACTGCTTGTGTCTACTAGCAGGGGAAGGATAAACAAGTGTGGCATGACCTAGAACATTCTTCTTGAATTTTCTGAATAAGAGTTGAGAGTTACCGGACTGGAGATGACTCAGTGGTAAAAAGCACTGGCTGCTCTTGCAGAGGACCTGGGTTCCATTCCTGGCACCCACATGGCAGCTTGCAATTGTCCGTAACTCTAGTTCCAGGGGATCAGACACCCTCTTCTGAACTCTGAGGGCATTGCACAACAGGGGAAGATATATGTACCACATATGGTTACAAATATACAGACAATACACTCATACACAGAGAAAATTATAGAATTAAAAAGAGTTGAGAATTACTGATTGTATTAGTCAGGGTTCGCCAAAGAAACAGAACCAGTAGAATGAATATATGTATAGAGATTTATCAGCTTAGCTCACAGAATAGAGTCCGAGCAGCCCAATAATGTCTGTACCACACCGAAGAGGCTGAGAATCTGTAGTCACTCAGTCAATGAGGCTGGATGTCTCAGTAGTCCCAATGTGGCACTGAAGGTCTGACAATTCAAAAAGATCAGACAGTCTTCAGTCTACAGCAGCAAGATGAACTCACCAGTGAGAGAGAAGGCTAGCAGCAAGAAGCCAGGTGTTCTCCTCTGCTGTGGCCTTTTATACGGGCTGCTATCAGAAGGTAACACCCACATTTAGGGTGTGTCTTCCAGCTTCAGATGATCCAATCAGGAAGATCTCTCTCATTTCAGTTAATCACAGATCCAATCAAGTTGACACCCAGGTTTAGTCATCACACTGATCCACTGGTTCATTCAGCTATTTTAAAAATTACGTTTAATTCCTGTGTGTGTGTGTGTGTGTGTGTGTGTGTGTGTGTGTGTGTGTGTGTATAGAGCATATATGCTATGGTGTGCTATTTATAGAAGGGAACTGTATATTCTGACAGACGCATCGCCATAAACAGACGAGTGACGAACATGCTATGGTGTGCTATTTGTAGAATGGTACTGTATATTCTGAGAGACGCATAGCCATCAAAGGATGAGTGAGAAGAAGCATACAAAATGGTTAAATGACACATTAAGCAGAATTTCATTGAATGTCAAAATAAAAGTTTAAAGCCAGGCGTGGTGGCACACACCTTTAGTCCCAGCACTCGGGAGGCAGAGGCAGGCAGATCTTTGTGAGTTTGAGACCAGACCGGTCTACATAGCGAGTTCTAGGCCAGTTGGGGCTACAGGGAGACCCTGTGTCAAAAAGACAAAAAAAAATTAAAACATTTTATTTTGAGTTTTTATTTGTGTTTATGTGTATCTGTGTATATGTGCATGTGATGGCCAGAGCAGGGTGTCAGATCCCCTGCAGCTGGATTTACAGGCAGTTGTGAACCTCTTGACATGGGTTCTGGGAACCAAACTCAGAGCCTCTGGAAGAGTAGCAAGTGCTCCTAATTGCTATCTCTCCAGCTTCTCAAAGTAAACTCTTAAAAATTATTTTCATTTTATGTGTATGAGTGTATTGCCTCCATGTATGTAAGTACACCCATGTCTTGAAGTGCCTGCAGAGGTCAGAAGAGGGCTTCAGATCCTGTGGAACTGGAGTTAGGGATGGTTATTAGCCACCATGTGGGTGCTGGGAATCTAACCCGGGTCCTTTGCAAGAGTAACTAGTGCTCTTAACTACTGAACCATCTCTCCAACCTCCAAATTAAAATTTTAAGTAGGGGCTGAACTGAAATGTAGCCCATGTCCAAAGCCCTAGGTTTGATCCTTAGTCCTACATACATATAGAACCTAAGTATAACCTAAATGTTGGTGATATATATATTAAAACATCTTCCGAATATTTCCTGAGTATCCACCATGTGTGTTTATTTAATTTCTGAAACAAACCTGTGAAACATTACTGTCATCTATAATTTACAGATGAAGAATTTGTAGTACAGAGTGGTTAAATGATAGAGCTCCTACAGGTAGAGTTAAACAAGATGCAAATTCAGACTGATTCCAGAGCCCAAGTCTGTCCTGCAGAAACCATGGCTGAAAACCCAGAAAGGGAGGCCCTGAACACTTTTCAGAGGAGCGAATTGGGCATGAGTTAAAGGAAATCTTGTCAGAGGAGGGTGTTTGGGAAGAGGCTCTGCTCTGCAGAAGGGCTGATCAATAGAAACGGGAAGAGTGAGAGCATCACAGGGCAGTGTGGTCTAGTCCCCCTCCCCCGCTCTGGCTTCTGCTTCTAACTGCAGTGAGCAAGCAAAACAGGCAGAGTAGAAGATGCCTTGTGCTTCACTCCCGAAGCAGTGGGCCAGAGAGAGAAGGGTTTGGGTTGACATGGGTGCCAGAGAAGAGTGACATGACACAGAGGATGGGGTTCTATGGGGGGGGGTGTTGAGACTGGAGATTTCAGGAGTCACTCAGAGAAAGTGTCAGGATCATCCTGTATACCCTTACCCACCTTGGCACAACTGCCTGACACTTTCATAATCAGTGTAGAGACTGCCAGGTTCTCAGACATCAGTCCCTGCCCTTCTTTCCCACATACTGGCTGTTCCTTTGCCCTAGAGCTGGACACTGGTCATGGGGCACCTATATCTGGGGACTGTAGGGTTATCCTCCATCTGGTTTTGTCTGGGTCCTTACTGTTTTCTGTGTAACCTCAGTTTCTGCTGCAGTTCATGGCTCATCAGCTTCACCGGCCTTTAGTAGAAATGGACACAAGAGCACACATATCCAGAGACGTGTGTGTGTGTGTGTGTGTGTGTGTGTGTGTGTGATGCATGTGTTTGAGTTGTGTGAGGGTGCATGTGCATGCATGTGTGTTAGTGTGTGTGTGGAGACCTGAAGCCTCAGTGGTTGCCACTTTATCTATTGTGGCAGGGCCTCTAGCTGAACCATGATCTTGCTGATTCTGGCTAGTCTAGCTAGCCAGCTTGTCTTGGGGATCCTCTTATCCCTGTTTCCTAAGTGCTAGGATTACAGGAGCTGCCAAGCCTGCCTCACTTTGGCTTTTACCTGGGTTCTGGGGATCAGAACTCCAGTCCATATATCTGCACAGCAATCACTTTATCCACTGAGCCCCTCTCCAGTCCAGTGATTGGACATTTTAAGCTTGGCATGGTGGCTCACACCTGTAATCCTAGCACTCAGGAGGCAGGAGAATTGCTACAAGTTCAAGGATAGCTTGGACTACATAGTGAGTTCCAGGTCAGCTTGGGTTACAGTATGTGATCCTGTCTCCAAAAACAAAAAAGCAACCCATAACAAACAAAAACCAATATCCCCACAAATAAACAAGCAAAAAATGAAATTTGAAACCTCTTTCTGCTTCTCTCTACAGTTTCTCACCCAGATTATTTTCCCTTTAGAATGGACGCATGCAATGCCATCTTCTTTTTCCACCAATTTCTCTGTTCCTTTGAGGTCTCTCTGAGTTAGCTTTAGGAACTAACTCCAAACTGACTAGCTAGGCCAAATACTAGGGCCAGATGCTGTTGAGTTGTTAGGGGTTTGGTGAGGACTCAGGGAGGACATAGAGGGAGTGGAGAAGGCTTCACACACTGGGAAGTCTGGCCGGGTTTCAAGAGAGGGGGCTGTTGGCAGTGTGGCCAAGTTCCAAATGTTGGCCTGAAGCCAGGGCTCAAAGAAAAGGGGCCCTTAAGATGGTCTAAATGGCTCCCTGTGGGAAGTGACCTCCCAGTCCTCTCTCTAAGATGCAAGAGTTTCTCTTGGATCCTCAAAGACCAGAGTGGTCAAGCCATTTCCCTATGGACTTCACTCAATCACATTTATGTTCTTTTTTCCCCAGCCACTCCCACAATATGAGCTTTGGCTACAGCCAGAATTGAAGCAGGCAGAAGGCCTCCAGTGTTGGAGAGGTGGGTGGGGTGGGAAAGTCGTCATGCTGTATGTATTGAGGCGAGAAAGCCTGACCCTGGGGTAGACACTCCAAGTCTCTATTGCCAGATGGGGTGGAGGGTGAAGTGAGCCCTGGAGTGTATTTTCTGGAAGTGTTTGCCTGTAAGTTAGAGACAACAGCTGGAAAAAGTGTGTTCCCAGGAGCTGAAAAATAGGGATCCTAGATGCAGGGAAAAGGTGTTTGGGGAGAGGGGGGAGGGCTGGAGAAAGCCTTAACTACCACTCAAGAAGGGCCACAGTCTTTGCTGGGTCTGGACATTTCTCACCCTAAATATTTTTTTTTGGAAATAATTTTAGACTCATAGGAAATTGCAACAGTAGTGCACAAAGTCAAGTGTAGCTTTCATTCTGTCCTAGAATGGTGACATTATATGTAATTGGCAGTGCATGGTCAAAACGAGGATGCTGACATTGGTACAGTCATGCTAACTCCCCACAGCTTTATTCAGTTTTTTACCATTTACACAGCATTCATTTGTGTGTGTGGCACTGTGTGACTTTACCTCATGTATACATTCAGCCATCACCACAATCGGGATAGGAACTCAGTACCACAAAGGAGCTCCCTTGTGCTCTATCTTTGTAGGTATACTCACCCCACTGTCTTCATTCCCTGGAAAATATTACTGTGCTCCTCATTAATTTTTACCATTTTGAGAATGTATCAATGGAATATTTTAAAATATTTATTATTTTTTATCTTATGTGTATGAGTATATTTCCTGCATGCATGTAAGTGCACTTGTGCCGTGTAATGCCCGCAGAAGTCAGAAGAGAGCATTGGATCCCCTGGAACTTAGCTGCTATGTGGGTTCTGGGAATCAAACCCTGGGTCCTCTGCAACAGCAGTCAGTGCTCTTAACTGCTGAGCCATCTCTCCAGTCCCCTATCAGTGGAATACTGGAAATATTGGAAATAATTTTAGAATTGGTTTTTTTGTGATGTTGGGGATCATAACCCATGACTTTATGTATGAGAGACAAGTGTTCTTCCACTGAGCTACATCCCCGCTCTGAGCTAGTCTGTGTCATGCTGTGTAGCCTAGGTTGGTCCTTGTGATGGTTTGAATGAAAATGTCCCCCATAGGCTCCAAGTATTTGGACATTTTTGTCCCCAGATGGTGATGCTGTTTTGGGAGGTTTTAGAAGGTGTGGCTGTTCTGGAGGAAGCATGTTACTGGGGGTGGGCTTAGAGAGTTCTTAAACCTTGCCAGATCTCCAGTTGCTCTCTTGCTTCCTGCGCCTACATGATGATGTGAGAGCTTAGTTCCTGCTGCTCCTGATCCAGCCACCTCCAGCCACCATACCTCCCTGCCATGACAGACTGTAATTCCCCTGGAACCATAAGCTTAAATAAACTCTTCCTTTTATAAATTGTTTGGGTCAGTGTTTCTATCAGAGCAACAGAAAAGTGACTAATACAGTCTCAAACTGGATATCATGCCTCATGAGGGTTTTGATTGAAGGAGTGAATTACCAAGCCCAGCTCTCTGAGAATTGTTTGTTAATTTCACTAATTCCTAAATTCTTGACTCAAATACAAATTTTCTGGATATCTATCTATCTATCTATCTATCTATCTATCATATATCTTTTTGAGACAGGATCTTCCTATAGCCCCAGCTGACCTGGAACTTACTATGTGACCAGGCTGGCCTTGAACTCACAGAAATCTGCCTGCCTCTGCATCCTGAGTGCTGGGATTAAAGGCGTGCACCACCATGCCTGGCATCTGGCAGAATATTTAATATTGAACTTTCCTTATTCTCTGGGTCTCTAGTTTCTTCACTTCTCTTCACCTACAACATAACTCACCACTGCAACATTCTGCTCTGGATTATCCTTTAAGGAAAATATATTTGTCTTCATTACAAGGCTAGTCTAGTACCTTTGTGTTCCCACCCTCTCTTGCCCCACTATTTATAGCCATGCTAATTTTGGGTGGCCAATCTCTCTTCTCTTCTGCTCCTTTCTCCTGTGGCGGGTGAGGTGACTTCCCAAATATTTGGGCAGAGGAGGTCAGAAGCAGATTCTTGGCATCTGATTTCAGCCACGAATTTATCGGAAGCCAATGGAGGCAGGAGAAGGTGCAGGTGCAGAAAGGAAGGCAGCTGGGGCTCTAAAGGCATTTTGACCTGAGTCAGAGGCCTGGGTGGAAGTCAGAAGTCCTGGCTTCTATCCCAGTTTTGCTATTCTGCATTCTCATCTCGGCTTCTTTCTACTCTCTGGGGCTCAGAAACACAAACACACTGGAAAAGGTGTATCAGGGCGTATGGCAGTAGAAGCCTCAGGCCAGTTCTGCAGCTGTATTTTCCTCATAGCACCTGTTTAGAGGTATGCTACTGCCCTACAGAGGCTGCCCATGTGAAACATTACAAAAATGGACAAATTGTCACATGCATTTTAACTCATGAAGGTCCCAGGTCCAGCAGAATAAGAGCCCACATGTTTTTTTTTTTTTCCTCTTCAAAGAAATATTATCTGGAACAGAGAGACAAGGGGATATGGGAAAAAGTAATATTTAAGAAAGGGAAGGCTTGGACTGGAGAGATGGCTCAGCAGTTGAGAGCACTGGCTACTTTTGCAGAGGACCTGGGTTTGGTTCCCAGCATCTACATGGCAGCTAACAACTGTCAGTAATTCCAATTTCAGGGGAACCAATGCCCTCTTCTGACTTCTGTGGGCATTGCACACACATGATGCACATACATACAGGCAGGCAAAACCCTCTTACACACAAAATTTAAATGTGAATAAAGTTTTTAAAAAAAGAAAGGGAAGGGTATATTGATGCCATCTCACCATTGAGATCCTGCATAGTGACAACACCAGTTAACATGCCAGTGTGGATGAGGAAATTTCACAAGGTCTCACCTTTAGATGAAGAATTACAGGCAATCAAGAGATACTGAGTCAGAGAGAATCATTTTTTTCCCAGAGATTCCTGACAGGTTATTCAATACCAAGAGATCAGCTGTAAACACATGTACATGTGAAAAACAGTAAATGGAATCATATCTACGTACATACGTAACAATAATTAAAGAAGACATGAAGTTGAGAGAGAGAGAAGTGGGGGTCATAGGAGAAGTTGGAGGGGGAGAAGGAAGAGTGGAAATGATGAAAAAAGAATATTCATTTATTAACTTCTCAAAAAATCAATTATAAAAAAAGGGAACAAGAGAAAATCCTAAGAATTTGAGATTTGAAGGACAGAGACATTAGTGACAGCGAGACATAACCTAAGAGTCCAAAAGTGACACAAAAAAGTGTGTGTGTGGGCAAAAATAGAACCTCATATGAAACAGAATCAGAGAGAGGGAGAAAGCTGGCGTTGGAGATACACAAGACCAACTCTTAGTAAGAGAGAGAGAGGAGTCAGAAAGCAAAGTGGGAGACGGCGATGCTCGAGTTTTGCCAAATTATTTCCCAGCTCTTCTCCTGGCCTCATTTCTTGATTAGAATTATAAATAGCAGAGAGATGGAAAATGTCCCCTCCCTTTGTTTCTATCCCAGCCTAGGGGGGAAGGGAAAGGAAGCAGGACAGGCCATTGGGTCCCTGTGGAGATCCTTTTCTACTACCCAACCCCGCCTGAGCCAGCCCAAGACTCTGCACCTCTTTTTTGGGTTTATTTATTTTAAGCCAGTATCTCACTATGTATCTCTGGCTATGTAGACCAGGCTAGCCTTGAAAGAGTGGTGATCCTCCTGCCTCTGCTTTCTAAATGCTGGAATTATGGCCGTGGGTCACCAAGCCTGGCTCCCTGTCCCTTTTGATGCATGGGAAATGCCCAGTCCGGGGAAGTGTCTGCTAGCCGGACACTCCTTTTCTATGTCTCTGCCTCTGGGGTCCACTCTCTTTCATCTTTGCCCTTTTTGACATCCTCTCTTTCTCCACAGTTTAATTTTCATTTCCTATTTTATCCTTTTTATTTTCTCCCTTCACGACGAACCTTGATCTAACTCTTGCTTTTCTTCTTGCACTCCATTCCTTTCTTTCTCCATTTTCTACCCTTCCCATACTTGCTGAAAATTCTCTGTCTGTGCCTAGCTTCTGTTTGTTTCTCTTTAGTCCCTTGAATGCTGACCTTGTGACTAGCTACCACTGCTGTTGTCCTTGTGGGCCTCAGCTTGAGGGGCGTGGGAAGCGGCTTGACTCCAGGTCGCAAAGGGACTATAGCAGACCGAGGCCCAGGATTTTCCTCTCCCCTCCCCTCCCCTCCCCTCCCCTCCCCTTTTATCTGCATATCTGTCTTTCCATTTGTCCTTCACCCCACTTCTCTATGACCTTCTTTTCTCTTTTTCCGCCTCCTCTTTTCCTAACTACTTCTTTCTCCGCTCTCCTAGACTCCACCTCCACCTCTTTGGGGGCAGGGGTGGAGGGAGGGAAGGAGTGCGCAGATCAAGGGTGGGGTGGACAGCTCTAAGCTGGGGAGGATGCTAGAGTGGTCCCACCCGGAGCGGCGGGGCTGGGCATCTCCGGCAGCTCTGGAGTCTCCACCTGCTGCGGGAGGCTGGGGCGGGTCCGGGGCGGGTCCAGGGCGGACCCGGCAAGGAGGCGGGAGCCGAGTTCACGCCTGGGCTCAGGCCGCGGTAGTAGCTGTCCTAGCGGGCGCTGGGGCAGCAGAGGGGCAAGCGGAGGAGAGGTGTCAAGGCGAAAGATTGGAAGACCCCTGTAAAGCCAGCCAGGCTTCGGAAACTAGAACTACGACTGGGGAGACGTGGGGCTCCCGGCGCGGGACCTCGCTCCGGCGGGGAGCACGCGCAGGCTTGGTCCCATGGCCGGGACTCGGAGCTGCGACCCCTGGGGCTCCCCCGGGATTTGCTACCTTCTTAGTTCGGTGTTCGCTGGGCTGCTCTTACCACGAGCGGTTGCATTCAATCTGGATGTGATGGGCGCCCTGCGCAAGGAGGGTGAGCCAGCCAGCCTCTTCGGCTTTTCCGTGGCTCTGCACAGGCAGTTACAACCCCGACCCCAGAGCTGGTGAGTCATTGCAGCCGCTTAGAGTCCCCAGGCACAGGCTTCGGGCTATCCTTCCCCCAACTCCCCAGCCGACAAGGTGTCTCTAGGTCTTTTAAGCCTAGGTTGCCCACAGGCATCCCACAGTCCAACCTGGAGCTTGCCTCATTTTTCCAGGCCCCCAGACCCAGCGTCTTGCCTTGGGGGTGAGTTGGAGAGCAAGGCTTTCGTCTTGGTAGAGCACCGTTTCCTTTTACCTTTCCCCCCAGTTTGCATCTTTGCTCCAGCCCAGGGTCCCTGGCTCAGTGCCTTCTTCAGAGGGCTGAGCTTCCCCAGGAAGGAAGGTTCTGTCTTTGCATAGGACTGGAGGATAGGGAAATGACAGAGAGGATGAAGGTGCCATGGGAGGAAAGGAGGGGAGAGAACAGAAATAGCTCCCTGCCAGAGGATCACTGCAGATGGAGTGAGGGCTTGTAGGGCACTGGGAGGCCAGGAGAGATCAGCTGCCACTTATGTGGCTCAAGACAGCAGGAAGACTTGGAGGGGACCTGAGAGGGCTTGGCAATCTGCAGTGCTGGTTTGTTGACAGACAGTGGCAGAAAACACAGTCCCTGAGTAGTAGAGGGTGGTGGTGGCCAGCAGTAGCAGCAGCAATAGCAGTGACCAGATTCAGGAAGGATGATGGCCAGGCTGCTTCCCTTCCTCCTCCTTAGGAAATTTCCAACTCCAGAAATCTCAGGAATATGAAAAGGCAGCGAGGGGTGAAGGCAGAGGGCAGTTCCCATCAGTTTGGGCCCCTGGGAGACAGTCCATCAGTTCGGGCCCCTGGGAGACAGACACATTTGTGGCAGCTCATGCTACATGTGAAAAAAGAGGCAGGAAGGGGAAGAAAGCTTCCCACCCCCTTCTGCCAGGGGGCTTTTCTCTCCTCAGCCAGTGCCTAAGCCACATTAAGTGTCCATTACTGGGATCAATGCTCTCCTCTGGGACTGTCTTCTCCCCCTTACTGTTGGACTGGGGACAGGGGGCAGGGACTACAGCTTGTTTCCCCTTACCCACTGGAGGTGGGGGCTAGCCTTAATCTTTCTTCTTCCATTATCCCTGTTGCCTGGGAGCAGGGTATGGGCTCTCTAAGCCTTTGGGGAAGATAGAAACTGACTTCACCTCGAGTAGCCAGCAACCTGCTTCATCCCTGTCTCTGTCTCTGTCTCTGTCTCTGTCTCTATCCCTCCCTCCTTCCCCCGTCTTCTAGAGTTCCAGGACTGGAGGCCTTTTTAGGACATGCTGAACTCCAGAGCTATTTCCAGGCAAATTCTAGGTTATTTTTAATAGCTTGGTCTCTTGTCATTTTCCCTTCTCTGAAGGTGGCCCCTGATTCTGTCTCCCAGAGCCAAATTGGGGGCATTCCCAGAGGGGCCCTACTGTCTAGATCCATTTTGCTTCTTCTAGTTGGGGTCACTAAGAAGCTGCTACCTTGCTTGGTCTCTTGCTTTTGGTTTTTTGGTGCCTTCCTTTGCTCCACACTGATGGGAAGACCTCGTCTGTTTTTGATCTAGTCTCTGGATGAGACTTTGAGGTCTAATCTTTGCTCCGTGGTTGCCACCTTATTTATTTCCATCAACTGTAAAATGGAGATTAAACAATAACCACCATATCAGGTTGTTTGGGGGGTGATTAAGAGTCCTTAATATATGTAAAACACTTAGAGTAGTGCACAGCCTACAGAGAGTGCTATGAAAGTGTTTCTGGTGTTGGGATTCACAAAGCTTGAGAACAGCTTTACAGTGTCTTGGATCCAAAGGCTTGGCTGGAAGGACTCCAGGCTGAGCAGCCTTCCCGGCCATGCAGCATTCCCAGAGGGCCACTCAGACTGTACTGGGTCAGAGAGAGGCTGGACTCGGACTAGAGCTCTGGTGTTTGAAGTATGGTGGTAGTGGGCTACTCTTTGGGCCTCCAGTGGCCAATAGTTTTTTCTTTCTTTTTCTTTCTTTCTTTCTTTCTTTCTTTCTTTCTTTCTTTCTTTCTTTCTTTCTTTCTTTCTTTCTTTCTTTCTTTCTTTCTTTCTTTCTTTTTCTCTTTGCAGTGGCTGCAGCTGTGGCTACTGTTCTGTCTAGAGGCCTGGGGTGGTTGGGCTCATGGGATGAAGCCAGGAAGGAGAGTGTGGCTGGGACAGAGGTGAAGGGGCTGAGAGGCTGCATGTGAGTTCTCTTGTTCCAGGAGGAACTGGCTGGGTCATCCATCAGGAGTGGTGCTGGGCTTGACTGTGCACTTAGCTTCTGTCTATATGGACCTTTCACCTCCTCCCTCTTTGGCCTCCAGGGGAGATGAGAACATGGAACACTTTCACTTCTTTGGATGCATACTGTGCACTGAGCCGCAGAAACACTGGGTGTCTCTGTGAGTCCACAAAAGGTATAGGCTCAGTAAATGTGTCCTGACACTTTCTGTGGGGCAAGCACAAAGATGGACAACAGCCCTCGTGTAACAGATGGCCTTCTCTATGTTTGCATGGAGGCTGGCACACTGCTGACTTGTTTGAAGGCTAGCATTTGCTTTTCCTGGGCCGTGTCATTTAGATTTCTTCAGGTTGCCTCCCTTCTTCCTCTTCCCTTTCTGGAGTAGTCTCAGTCTCTCAAATACAGGCCAGGTAATGAGTGGATTGACCAAGTAGTTCTAATTCTAGCAGGCTGCTTAATGCCTTGGAGTGGCATTAAGCCACTCCCTCATGTGGAAGATAAGAAAAGAATCCTTATCTCGTAGGATCATGAGACCAAGTGTCCAGACTTGCTTCCCTGGAACATCTTTGGAGAGTGGGAAAGGTTGATTCCTTCAGCCTTCAGTCTAGCCTAGGGCCTGATCTATAGTAGGTGCTGATCACTTCCTTGCCTCACTGTTGCTTGACCCAGGGCTTGGCCTCTAATGGAGTGTCAGTAAATAGTTGTTAAATGAATGCTGAATGTGTGTCCTTTCCTCCTGCTCCCCATCCCCCTCTCTTGACACTGGCTGTGACATGGGATGACAGCTGCTAAGAGACAGCAGGAGTTGTGTGAAGGAGAATGGCTCTGTGCCCTTCCCATTGCCCCACCAGGCCTGGCTCAGTGCCTCACGGATGCCTGTCTAGAATATTGCCCCACAGTTGTTGGCTTTGCCCCTGGGAAGGGACTTGGAAGACTATGGGAGAGACGTTTTGAGGCTTGTTCTGCTGCTGGCCACTCTTGAATCTGTCTTGCAGAGACAGGATCCACGTAGCCAGCTGGGTATCAGTTACTTCACCTCACCTCATCACTGCTGTCCGGGGGGTCCTGTCCCAGAGGACCCAGGCAGCCTCCATTCCCAGCATAATCCTCTGGGGAAGACGCCTTGGCTGTGATCATGGAAAATTGTCCTGCCAAGAAAGTTGTAGCTGGGAAAAAGGCAGTAGGAGAGATGACTGGGGTGTGAGGGGTGGGAGGCGAAGAGAAGGCTGTGGGTATGGGAGGGTAGGGAGGATGGCGAAGGAGATTCTGATGTGAGGGGGAAATGGAGGGGGCAGGAGACAGAAAGAGCAGCCTGTCCCTATTTCCATGCCAGTGGGAATGACTGAGTTTGGGGCTGGCAGAGCTGTGGGGCAGGGGGAATCTTTGCTGGACTTTCAGTAAAGGGGAAGCTGGCCCATCTCTAGCCTCTTGCCTGGCCTCTGAAGCTGGTCCCTGAGTCACATTGTGGTGCCAGTCTGTGTGCCTGTTGCTCTTGCTCCAGGCATTCTTGCCATTTCTGGCAGGGTATCAACTGGACCAGGGTTGGGGAGGAGGGCAGAGCCTGGGGATGGGGCCAAGCAGGGGGTGGGGAAGCCTGTGAGGAACAGGTGCTGGGAACGGACAGTTCTTTCAGACCAGCAGTGCTGGCAGGATGCTCTGGTTGGCATGTGTGTTTTCGTATGTGTATATCAATTCTACACACATATGTTGAGAGTAAGTGCACATGTGACACAATTGCATGTCCAAGTCCATTAACTTGTCCTTGCCAGAATTTGAGAAAAATGACTTTTGCCCTTTCTCTGTAGTTCTTGAGCACTGCTTGGCACCAAGGGGTTGGGGCTTGGGCAGCTCCAGGGAGTTTGGCGCACTGTGACCTCTGAGTCCATCCCCTGTTCCATTTTTCAGGCTGCTGGTGGGTGCCCCCCAGGCCCTAGCTCTTCCTGGGCAAAAGGCAAATCGCACTGGAGGTCTCTTCGCTTGTCCCATGAGCCCAGAGGAGACAGACTGCTACAGAGTGGACATCGACCAGGGAGGTGTGGCCCTGAGAGAGTGGAGTGGGGGCACCATGTGAGAAGGGGAGGGCAGGACTTGCTGTCCTCTTTCCTCCCCTAATTTCCAGTGTTTTGCCTCAGCTGATGTAGAAAAGGAGAGCAAGGAGAACCAGTGGTTGGGAGTCAGTGTTCGGAGCCAGGGACCTGGGGGCAAGATTGTTGTGAGTATTACTTTTTGTGACAGAATGAGGAGATGGTGATGATGTATGTGTGTGTGATGTGTGTGCATATGCATAGGTACAGAATACAAATGGGGCACATGGTATGATTCCAGGGACCTCTGGGAGGCATACAAAAGTAAGAGATGGTCCCTTGATCTCATCAATTAAAAAATATCCATCCAGCCATCTGTCTGTCCATCTATGCATTTATCACATTTTTATTGAAAATCTTTTATAAGCTTCAGGCACTATGCTAGTTACTCAGAGAAGATATCTGAAAATGGGAATGGGGTTTGTCCCTGTCAAATAATTATGTATCTCTAATATCTTTAATATACCAGGCACACTATTATCAATATGAGTCACCATGGAGCTGAATATAGCTAACATTTACTGCATGGTCTAGTCCATAGGTCCAAAGAAGGAGTGGGGAGAAAGGGCTGCTGCAGGTATTGTGATCTGAGCCATGCTTTTAAGAATAGGGAACACTCAAGAGAACAGACATGGGAGCAGGCTCTTTGCAGATGAGGTGGTGGCACTTTCGAAGGCCCAGGGACCGGGGCTGGGAAGATGACTCAGTAAAGTGCTTGCCTTGAAAGCATGAGAACCTAAATTTTATTCTGAGAATCTACATAAAAAGTAGGACGTGGTTGTGGTGCATGCTTGAAACACCTGCACTAGGAAGGCAGAGACAGGAAGATCAGATCCCTGGAGCTTACTGGCCAGCATTCTAGTAAGCCCCGAGACCCTGTCTTAAAAAACAAAGTGAACAGCTCCTGAGAATGACACCTGAGATTGTCCTCTGCCTTCCACACCCACTCAACACCCGTGCATGCACACCCACTTAACACACGTGCATGCACACCCGCACGCGCGCGCGCGCGCGCGCACATAAACACACACACACACACACACACACACACGACAAAAACAAAAACCCCAAACCAACAAAGGTCCAGAGACAGGACAAGGATGCACATATCTATGTGCTGCCTTAGTTATGTGTCTGTGAGTGCCCAGGCAGAATGTGGAACAAAGCTATCTTCCTTCAGGGGCCAGGGCGTGGCTACAGATGGGACACTAGATAAGCAAAGATCTCCCACACTGGCTGGACAGGGGTGCTCAAGTGATGCTAGCATAGGATGTGTGTGTGTGTGTGTGTGTGTGTGTGTGCGCGCGCGTGCGTGTGTCTGCATGTGAGTAGCATGTAGGTCCCTAGCAAGTACAGGAATTGACCTATCCTCCCATTTTCCCACAGACCTGTGCACACCGATATGAGTCACGGCAGCGAGTAGACCAGATTCTAGAGACACGGGATGTGATTGGCCGTTGCTTTGTGCTAAGCCAAGACCTAGTGGTCCATGAGGAGCCAGATGGTGGGGAGTGGAAGTTCTGTGAGGGGCGCCCCCAGGGCCATGAACAATTTGGGTTCTGCCAGCAGGGCACAGCTGCCGCCTTCTCCCCTGACAGCCACTACCTCCTCTTTGGAGCTCCAGGAACCTATAACTGGAAGGGTGAGTCACTCTTTGGGGACTGGAGGAGGAGACTAAAACCTCCTCTTACCTCAGAGATGGGATTTCAGGAAACACATGGCCAAGCATGACCACAGGTTCATTGGCATATTGCCCTGGGGCACTGCCCTGCCTTCCACTCCCATCATGCTAGCACATAATGAATGGGGGTAGCTCCTCTCCATCGCATGGTCAAGTGTTCCTCTACATGCTGGCATGAGCCCCTACATGCACGGCTGAGCCAGGGCCTGCATGCTCCAATACAGCAGTCTACCTCATCACTGCCATTCCCGTCTCTGCACGCTGCCACTGGCTGAGCTGACACTCGGTGAGTGTGATGCTACATCTGGGGAACTCCAGGAAGCTTGGACTAGGGAACTGGTGGAGATGGGGCTGGAGAGGAGAGGAGGGGCTTCCCTGTGTGCCTGTCTAGCAGAATGTCCGGCCTGACGGGTGCTCTTTGCTCCCTGCCTTGGGCACTAACAGGACTGTCCTTGCAGGCACGGCCAGGGTGGAGCTCTGTGCACAGGGCTCGGCGGACCTGGCACACCTGGACGACGGGCCCTACGAGGCGGGGGGCGAGAAGGAGCAGGACCCCCACCTCATCCCAGTCCCTGCCAACAGCTACTTTGGTAGGGACCCCTCCCTGGCCCAGAACCACTCTAACCCTCTGCTCCTCTCTCTTGTCCTCCCTCTCCATTCTCCCATCCTTCCGTCTCTGTCTGTCTCTGGTTTCTTGGTTTCTTTCACCTCCTCCTCCTCCTCCTCCTCCTCCTCCTCTTCTCCTTTCTCCTCCTCCTCTTCCTCCTCCTCCCCTTCCTCCTCTTCCCCCTCCTCCTCCTCCTCCTCCTTCTCCTCCTCTTTGTCCTCCTCCTCCTCCTCCTCCTCTTTCTCCTCTTCTTCCTCTTCCTCCTTCTTCTGGTCTTTCTTTCTGGCTTGGTCTCCGTACTCTGTGGTCCCTTTTCTGGCTGTCCTTTCCCTGGTGTCTCTCCCTGACCTGCCCCCACAGGGTTGCTTTTTGTGACCAACATTGATAGTTCAGACCCTGACCAGCTGGTGTATAAAACTTTGGACCCTGCTGACCGGCTCCCAGGACCAGCCGGAGACTTGGCCCTGAATAGCTACTTAGGTTTGTAAGCTCCTGCTTCCTGGGCCCTGGGGGCTTTGGCCCTGGCCTTCCCTCCTTCCTGGCTAGGGAACATCCTTTCCTCCCCTACCCTCTCTGAACACATTCCCAGAGAAACACACATTGGCCCCAAATTGCAGAGGAGATTTGGGTCTAGTGATAGGTCTGAGAAGAGGCCCCAGAGATGATAGCTTTGGGGGCTGTGAACCCAGGATCTTTATGGAGGAAGATCCAGGTGACATGAGAGGGCCCGGGACCAACATGTTTGAAAGTATAGTCCTGACTTCTAGGGAACTTCCTCTGAGGGGTGGATGATGGGCTTTTGCTGGAGAAAGCTCTCGTCTTGTGGGTAAGGCCCTCATTGCCATTTGTCCTCCTCTGCACATGGACAAGGATAAATGAAGGCCAGGAGACGTTTGGGTGAACCAAACTCTTCCCTGCCCCTGGCTTCTCTCCCATCCATGTGAAGACTTCTCCCCTGCTGGATGGAGGGATGGGGGTGAAGAAGATACATTGGGTAGTACTGGGGCCTCCCATTGTGTAGAATGGCAGCCCTCTCCTTCAGTTTTCTGGGTTGGGTATGAGCAGTGCCTCTGGCCCAGCTCCCACCACTGTGTCCATTACCTGTCTAGTCACCTGGGGTTCTCTGTCAGTGCCTTTCTCTCTGTTCCCCAGTTCCTGAGGCTGACACATGATTTATATCATGTGTCTTTGGCTAGGAGGGCTGAGAAATCTTCCAGGTCTAGAAGGGGGAGGTGGCTGAGCTATGGTGGTGGTGACTGAGGGGCACCTCCTCCTTGTGGCTCCAGGGGTACACCTGCCTTCCAAGTCTTAGAGAATTATTCATAGAAAGTGATCCCCTTGCCTAGGTTTCTCCATTGACTCTGGAAAGGGTCTTATGCGTGCAGAGGAGCTGAGCTTTGTGGCAGGGGCCCCCCGTGCCAACCACACGGGTGCTGTGGTCATTCTGCGCAAGGACAGTGCCAGCCGCCTGGTCCCCGAGGTGGTGTTGCCTGGGGAGCGTCTGACCTCTGGCTTTGGCTACTCACTGGCTGTGGCTGACCTCGACAATGATGGGTGAGAGAGGAGAAGGGCAGTGACCTGGGCGAAGGTGGGCTCAGGAGGACAGAGTGACTTCTGCATCTTGTCCTGGCTCCCATGGCCTAGAGGACCCCATAATGTCTCTCTTCTCCACAGCTGGCCAGACCTGATTGTGGGTGCCCCCTACTTCTTTGAGCGCCAAGAAGAGCTAGGAGGTGCTGTGTATGTGTACATGAACAAGGGTGGCCAATGGGCAGATGTCTCTCCACTTCGGCTCTGTGGCTCTCCTGACTCCATGTTTGGGATCAGTCTGGCTGTCTTGGGGGACCTCAACCAAGATGGCTTCCCAGGTGTGAATGGGAATGGGAAAGACTCAGTGTGGGATGGGTCTGGGGAAGGTTGTGGAATTCCCAAGAGATCAGGGTGGGAGAAGGAACCTGGGTTTATATCTGAATTTTTTATGCTTATAAAGGACAAGTTGAGCTGCTAGTGTCTGGAGGGAGTGACTGATGGTGTTTATAATACTGTAGATAGCTTTTCAATGAAACAGAAAACATTCTGCAGGACTGAATGAGGGAAACTGGGGGTGAACCTTGTCTACCAATCCCCCAGCCCTGTGATGGCTTTTCTCATGCCCCCAGATATCGCTGTGGGAGCGCCCTTTGATGGGGACGGGAAGGTCTTTATCTACCACGGGAGCAGCCTGGGGGTGGTTGTCAAACCTACACAGGTGAGGGGCGTTATTGATGTAAAGGAATGGGCATGGGTGGAATAAGGGCTGCAGAGGGCAGGTTGGGGAGGCCAAGATGTGGGGAAGGTGGGGTTCAGGGAAGTTGACTGCTGGTCCTCAGGTGCTGGAGGGTGAGGCTGTGGGAATCAAGAGCTTTGGCTACTCTCTGTCGGGTGGCCTGGATATGGATGGAAACCACTACCCTGACCTGCTGGTAGGCTCCCTGGAGGACACAGCTGTACTCTTCAGGTGAGTCTCCAGGCCACCAGCCCCTTCCTGTAACTTTGACCTTACTCCAGAGTCAAATCTGGACCTGCAGAGTGTTCCCAGCCTCACATTCTCACGTTTCCTGCCCCCTGACCTCTCCATGCCCCAGGGCCAGACCTGTCCTCCACATCTCCCAAGAGATCTTCATTGCTCCAAGAGCCATTGACCTGGAACAGCCCAACTGTGCTGGTGGCCGCTTGGTCTGGTGAGGTGGGACCTGAAGGGAGGGTGGAGGAGGCTGCCAGCACTCTGTTTTTTCCTGTTTGGGTCTAGGGGCTGGGATGGGACAGGAGTGGGGCTTGGGGTCTTATTTGACTCAGGAGCCTCCCTTTGCTTCACAGTGTGGACCTAAGGATCTGTTTCAGCTACATTGCTGTGCCCAGCAGCTACAACCCTATTGTGGGTGAGTGGGATCCTCTCCTATTGCTCACCCTGATTGCCTTCCAGTGTGGAGAGGAGGGTACCAGGGAATGGGGTCAGATGAAGCAGCTCCCCAGCTCACTGGCTTCTCTCTTCTCCTTACACACCACAGCCCTTGATTACATGTTAGATGGGGACACAGACCGGAGGCTCCGGGGCCAGGTTCCCCGTGTTACTTTCCTGAGCCACAGCCCAGATGACCCCAAGCACCAGGCTTCAGGCACCGTGTGGCTGAAGCACCAGCATGACCGAGTCTGTGGAGATACCATGTTCCAGCTGCAGGTGGACCTGACCCCTGGCTTCCGGTGTCACTGTTACTGCAAATCTTTCCCTTGCTTCTTCCCTAGCACATTCATACCCCATTGGAAGATCTAGGCTCTGAGGGGCTGGAGAGATGGCTCTGTGGTTAATGGCACTTGCTGCTCTTGCAGAGGACCTGAATTTGGTTCTCAGCATCATGTTGGGTGGCTCACAACTGCCTGTAACTCCAGCTCTAGGGGATTTGACACTCTCTTGTAGCCTCCTCAGGCACCTGCACTCATACACACAGACACAGACACACAGACACATAGACACACGGACACACAGACACACAGACACATAGACACACGGACACACAGACACATAGACACACGGACACACAGACACACAGACAGACAAACACACAGACACACAGACACATAGACACACAGACACAGACACACAGACACATGGACACACGGACACACAGACACACAGACACACGGACACACAGACACACAGACACATAGACACACGGACACACAGACACACAGACACACAGACACATAGACACACAGACACACAGACACATAGACACACAGACAGACACACAGACACATAGACACACAGACACACAGACACATAGACACATGGACACACAGACTCACAGACACATAGACACACAGACAGACACACAGACACACAGACACACAGATACACAGACACACACACACACATGCATGCACACAAATAAAAACAAAAAAGAAAGAAAATCTTTGCACTCACTTTAGCAGCACATATTCTAAAATTGGAACCATCGATGCAGAGAAGATTAGCATGGCCCCTGAACAATGATAAAATGCAAATTCATGAAGTGTTCCAAGTTTAAAAAAATCTAGAGGTGGGCACTAGGTGCACGCTATAGGGAGACCCTGTCTCAGACAAAACAAAACAAAACAAAGCAAAGCAAAACAGAAGGTCTAGGCTTTGAGCAGCTTCCCCTTTGAGCTCTTTCTTACTGCTGCCTCTGTGCCCCTGTTTTTAATGAAATGGGTCACTGTATGTCGCCCAGAATGCTGTGGTTACAGGCATGAGCTATCATGTCCACCTGGCACTCACTTTTACTTTCCTGTCTCCCGTGAAATGAAAACTGGCACTCCACAGAGATGGGGAGTCTGGTCCTCAAAATCCAACATTTGACTGTCCTTTCCTGCTGTGGTCTCCCTTCCTCCGCCCCCCCCTCACTTTTCTACCTTTGCTCTCCTCCCTCACCTTCTTTATGAGCTTCAGAGTCTGCACTGGGACTGGCGGGGGGCCTTGGGTAGGAGTCTGGAGGTTGTTTCAGTGAAGAACAATCTCTCCCTTTCCAGGAGAATGTCAAAGATAAGCTTCGTGCCATTGTGGTGAACTTTTCCTATAGTCTCCAGACCCCTCGACTGCGGCGACAGGCTCCTGGCCAAGGGCTGCTCCCTGTGGCCCCCATCCTCAATGCTCACCAGCCTAGCACTCAGAGGGTAGAGGTGAGTGTGGGGAACTGGAGCTGGGAGTGTTCCTGGTCTTTCCACTGTGACATTCACTCATGGCTTGCAAAGCTCTTCCACACATGTGGCCCCTGTACTTCCCCTGTATCTGTAGGTGCTGTAACAAATAGATCATTAAAAGTAAAATGGCCCAAATGACCACATGCTCCTAGACTAAGGGTTCAGTGCTCCTTCATTTCCTGTAGTCATTCAAGGTCGTAGGCTGCTGGGAGCCTACTGTCTTCAGAGCTGGCCCAGAGGCGGCGCCCTTCACTGCTCTCTGCAGTTCCGGTGTAGAATCTGGTACATGCAGTCTAGGCTGGGAAATGTGGTCTGTCTGGGGACCAGCCTGCTCGTCTCTATGACAGCATGGCGATACTCCCATAATTTTACAGCTCAGAATGGTTAAATGACCAGTCCAATATCACACAGATGGTAAGTGCCAGTTTTTTTATGTTTATTTTTTATTTTTTTGTTTTGTTTCTTTTCTCTTTTTCTTTCTTCTTTCTTTCTCTTCCTTCCTTCCTTCCTTCCTTCCTTCCTTCCTTCCTTCCTTCCTTCCTTCCCTCCCTCCCTCCCTCCCTCCCTCCCTTCTTTCTTTCTTTCTTTCTTTCTTTCTTTCTTTCTTTTATTTCTTTTCTTCTTTCTTCTTTCTGTCTTTTTTGAGACACAGTCTCCCTGTAGCCCCAGCTGGCCTGGAACTCACTTTGTAGACCAGGCTGGCCTCGAGCTCACAGAGATCTGCCTGCCTCTGCCTCCCAGGTGCTGGGATTAAAGGCATATGCCACCACACCTGGCTGGTAAGTGCCATTTTTTGGGTTGTTTAATCCTGTGTTTCTCTAGCATGCCATAGGCCTTAGTGACACATTTGGCCCCTGCTTCATCTCTAGAAATGGTCCTCTTATATCTCTCCTCAGATCCACTTTCTGAAGCAAGGTTGTGGTGAAGACAAAATCTGTCAGAGCAATCTGCAGCTGGTGCAGGCCCGCTTCTGTGCCCGAGTCAGCGACACAGAGTTCCAGCCTCTGCCCATGTGAGAGGGGTGTGGAGCATGCATGCTTGTGTGTGTGTGTGTGTGTGTGCACATGCGTACATGAATGTGTGTGTGTGTGTGTGTGTGTGTGTGTGTGTGTGTGTGTGTAGTAAGGGCCAGAGCTCAGCAAATGGGAGGAAGCCTCCTCAGAGGGATCAGGCAGAGGCTAGAGAGGACCTGCCTGTGACTTAGAAGACTGAGATGAAGGTCAGGGATGGGGCCACAGGGTTGTGACCAGTGATAGCAGTTTTCTCAGTCCTATGATAGCACGCAGTTTCTGGATACGTTGTTGCTTAGTCTTCACCACTCTTTGAGGTAGGGATGATTGGTTCTGTCTTATGGATCGAGCATGGAAGCTTAGAGGGGCTGCTATTTCCTTGGAGTCAGTAGGTAGTGGAGCTGGGGTGAAAATGGAGGTCCCCCGGCTCATTTGTGCATAGCAATAGCTAGTTTGGTTTGGTGTACAGTTTGAAGACCTGGGGTCGGGAGAGAGGCAATGTATCTTTGAGCGGGGACTGGAGTGGAGATGTGTGTGGAGAGGGTGGGGTTCAGATCATACAGTGAGTTTCGTTCCACCCTCCAGGGATGTGGATGGGACGACGGCCCTGTTTGCACTGAGTGGGCAGCCATTCATTGCCCTGGAGTTGATGGTCACAAACCTGCCCTCGGACCCAGGGCAGCCTCAGGCTGATGGGGATGATGCCCATGAAGCCCAGCTCCTGGTCACCCTCCCAGCCTCATTGCACTATTCAGGAGTCCGGGCCATGGACCCCGCAGTGAGAAATCAGGGAAGGGCAGGGTGGGGCCTTTAAAATGTTTTGAATTAATTTTTCTGTTTGGAACAAATTTCTTAGAGAATATAAAATTACGGGTTTCATTAGACATTTTCATAACCGTATATTATTGTACTTTGCTCATATTTATCCCATTACCCTTCCTTGCCCCTCCTCCCTCCTTTTGGTTCCCTTCACCCCTGAAACAGCCCCCTATACCTACGTATATTATTTTTCAAAAAAATATTTATGGGCTGGAGAGATGGCTCAGCAGTTAAGAACACTGACTTTTCTTGCAGAAGACCTTGGTTCGAATCCCAGCACCCATATGGCAGCTAACAACTGTCCATAACTCCAGTTCCAGGGGATCTGACAGCCTCTTCTGTCCTCCGCGGGCATTGCATGACACGGGTGCACTTACTTACATGCGGGCATAACACTCATACACATAAAAATAAAAATAATAAAATATTTAAAAATATTAAATAAATTGCACCCATATTGTGCAGTTCCCACAGAGGTCAGATGAGGGTGTCAGGTCCCCTGGAACTGGAGTTACAGACAGTTGTTAGCTGCCATGTGAGTGCTGGGAATTGGTGGGAATTGATCCTCTGTAAGAGCAACCAGTGCTCTTAACCACTGAACTATCTTTCCAGCCCCACTTATGTATATTGTTAGAGAAAATGTAATATTGGTCCTTTTGCTGCTAGTGTTACCCTGTTTTGTTCCCTCCTTCCTTTAGACCTCTTCCTCCTAACATAATCCCTTTTCTTTCATGTCATATGTGTGTGTACATGTGTATGTATGTGTGTGTGTATTTTTTTCTGAGACAAGGCCTCTCACTCTGTAGCCAAGGCTGGCCTTGAACTTGTGGCAAGACTCCTGCTCCCGTCTCCCAGGTGCTGGGATTACAGGCGTGTAGCATGGCACCTGGTATATACATAGATACACGCACACACACACACGTGCACACATATACACACACGTTTAGATTCCATATATGAGAGAAAATATTCAATATTTAGCTCTCTCCCTCCTCTTGCCATCTTATTTCCCTTCCCCTACTTTTGACCCCGTCCTCTACCTATATAGGCCCCTTCTACTTTTATGTCACACATATATATTATATATATAAGCTCTAGATTTCTCATATGAGAGAAAATATACATATTTGATTTGTTTTGTTTTACACGGTGATCTCCAGTTCTATCCATTTTCCTGTAAATGATATAATTTTGTTTTTCTTTTCTTTTTTTTTTTTTTTTTAAATATTTTGCCAGGGGATGGTGGTGCACACCTTTAATCCTAGCCCTCAGGAGGCAGACGCAGGCAGATATCTGTGAGATTGAGGCCAGCCTGGTCTACACTATGAATTCCAGTTCATCTGTGGCCACAGGGAGACCCTGTCTCAAAAAAATAAAAACTATATGCATATATATATATTCGATTTTTATTTTATATGTATGAGTGTTTGGTCAGATGTAAGTGTACCATGTATATGCAATGCCCATGAAGGCCAGAGAAGACAGCAGATTCCTCTGGAACTGGAGTTACGGATAGTAGCCCACCATGTGGGTGCTGGGAGGTGAACCCAGGTCTTCTTGAAGAGCAGTCAGTGCTCTTAAGCCTGGGGTCATCTCTTCAGCCCCAATTTCATTTTTTTTTTCAGAACTCACAGAGATCCACCTGCTTCTGCCTCCCGAGTGCTGGGATTAAAGGCTTGTGCCACCACATCCGGCTCCCCAATCTCTTTATGACTGAATAAAACTCCATTGTGTAGACCCATGGGATGGGATCTTGAAGGTCTTCAATCACCCAAGCTGACCTGTCCTTCCCTTCTTGCTCCAGGAGAAGCCACTTTGCCTGTCCAGTGAGAATGCCTCTCATGTCGAGTGTGAGCTGGGGAACCCTATGAAGAGAGGGGCTCAGGTTGGCACATCTGCCCTTTGCCCTGTCTGAGTGGCCCCTTCTTAAGGCCCAGCCCTCTCCTGACTCTTTTGTCATTCCACATTGGCCAGGTCACCTTCTACCTCATCCTCAGTACCTCTGGGATCACCATTGAGACCACAGAACTGGAGGTGGAACTGCTGTTGGCCACGTAAGCCTGGGGGCAAGATGGGGCAGTTGGATTGGCTTTGCAGGCCTCTTGGGAGTGCCCGTGTCTGCTGACCACACGTGCCCATGCCCACATGCTAGGATCAGTGAGCAGGAGCTGCATCCAGTCTCTGCTCGAGCCCATGTCTTCATTGAGCTGCCACTGTCCATTTCAGGGTAAGTTCTGCCTGCGAGGGTACCTCTGTTGGAGGGTGGGGGTGCTGCCACTCCCAGACCCTGGCCTGGGCTTTGCCTTGCCTGGCCTTACCATCCTGACTCCATTCAGCCAGCCCCCAGGCCTCCTCAGCCTCTGTCTCACCCCCACACCAGGGTGGCCATTCCCCAGCAACTCTTCTTCTCTGGCGAGGTGAAAGGTGAGAGCGCCATGCGGTCTGAGAGGGATGTGGGCAGCAAGGTCAAGTATGAGGTCACGGTAAGTGTCCTGCTGTAATGGCCCCTTCTTGGCCCCCTCTTTTCTTGGCACGGAGGAGAGGCTGCTGAGGTTTCTTGGGCTCTTCTCCCATATGTCAGCCCCCAGGGTTTCCGGGTGTCTGCCCTGCACTGGGTGGACTGGCTGTGGGCAGATGTTTGTGGCAGGGTCTCAGTTGGTCGTGTTGGCAGCTGTCTCCTTGGCATGTCTGGGAGGCTCTGGGAACTCAAAGAAACCTCTCTGTTGGGGCCTCTGCTGGAGTGGGGTCTTGGCTTTCCTTGTCCTGGCTTGTCTTGTTCCCCTCACACCTGTCTAGGTTTGCCTGGGTTTGGTATGAGAGAATGGCACCCAGTCTGTTCTAGACTGTGTGTCTTCCTTAACATTATGCTTCTTGAGGCCCTCTCCTCAGCCTTGTCCCCTCCCTCTCTGTGGCTTAGGGTCTGCTCAGACACTAAGCACTATACTTACCCACAGGTCTCCAACCAAGGCCAGTCGCTCAACACCTTGGGCTCTGCCTTCCTCAACATCATGTGGCCCCATGAGATTGCCAATGGGAAGTGGCTGCTGTACCCCATGCGGGTGGAGCTGGAGGGCGGGCAGGGGCCTGGAGGGAAAGGGCTCTGCTCCCCCAGGCCCAACACTCTCCACCTGGTGAGAGTCCACCCTTAGGCAGGGTGGGCCAGGTGGGACTTGGGAGGGGTGTCATGGGGCTGGAGGACTGTGTGTGGGTGGAGAGGAGAGTCCATGTTGGATGCTGCATTTAGGGAGACCCTCACTGCTCCTTCCCTCCCTTCCCAGGATGTGGACAGCAGGGATAGGAGGCGGCGAGAGCTGGAGCAGCCTGAGCCTCAGGAGCCTCCTGAGAAGCTGGAGCCCAGCACGTCCTGGTGGCCAGTGTCCTCTATTGAGAAGAAGAGAAACATCACCCTGGTGAGGACAGGGAAAATGTGGGTGCACGTGTGACAGAGCAGGGCATCACAGGTCATCAGGGCGCTGGCATCCAGCGAGCATGGGCTGTCAAGGCTTGTGGTGGTCAAACACCTGGGGCATGTTGGCCAGACTGTTTGTAGCCCAGTTGGAGGAAGGAGGTGCCTGTGAGGCAGCTGCTGATGCTGCAGACCCCCAAACTCCAGATGTCTACTTCATAGCCAGCTAGGTAATCCTAGCCAGCTAGGAAAACTGATTTTCCTCGTGTTTATATAAAACATCACATTTTGTAGGGATGGGAGGGGTGAGCTGTCCATGAGTTCTGTTGTTCCTTTTCCTTTTTTTGTTCTTTTGAGACAGGGTCTTGGATTCTTTTATATAAAATTAAGGCAGATGACCTTGCTTTTCAGAAAACTGCTCAAGGAGTTTTGAATTACTTAAAAGTAGAAAATGGGAAAAAAAGTAGAAAATGGGGCTGGAGAGATGGCCCAGTGGTTAAGAGCAGTGGCGGCTCTTGCAGAGGACTGGGGTTCAGTTACTAGCACCCACATGGCAGCTAACAGCCATCCCTAACTCCAGTTCCAGAGGATCCGATGCCATCTTCCGCCCTTCTCAGGCATTGTATGCATATGGTGCGCCTACACGTACAGGCAGGCAAAACAAATAGAATAAATAAATAAAAGTAATTAAAAAAGAAAAAGAAAAATGTCAAGTCAGGCACAGTGGCCCAGGTCTGCAGTCTCAGCACTTTGAGGCTGAGGCAGAAGGGCAAGAAGTTTGAGGGAAACTTGGGCTACATAGTGAGACCCTGTTTAAAAAAATGCACCTTGCAGGAGATTTGGAGTTTAAATGAGGTAAATGCCTGCCAGGTAGTGGGTGCTTAATAAATGAGACGTTAGGCTGGATAGACTTCAACTCAGGAGGCCACTCTGTCTGTTGCTATGAAGTAAGGGACCCCTCACTATGTGTTTCAAAGCCAAACGATTCAAATTTGGGGTAGGCAGCTATTTTGGACTACTGGGTTAGTTTAGAAATACATCCTGGAGGAGGAGAGTTTGAGGTCAGGTAAGGATGATGGGAGAAGATGGCAGGCTCATGGGCCTAGTGGCTTAGGGTCTTACCTTTCATTGTCCGTAGGACTGTGCCCGGGGCACTGCCAACTGTGTGGTGTTCAGCTGCCCACTCTACAGCTTTGACAGAGCAGCAGTGCTGCATGTCTGGGGCCGCCTCTGGAACAGCACGTTTCTGGAGGTGAGGGCACTGCTGGGACGCCAGGCTGGGTTTCATCTGCTAAAGTCCCAGTGGGACTTGCTTTTTTTACCTCCCCCTTGTCCAAATGCATCATACTCTAAACCCAAGCCAGGCACCATTCCATTTATAATCTCAGTGGTCGGGGAAGGGGATGGCGAGGGACATGGGCGTTTAGGAGGAGGGACTCCTCCCCTATTCCCTTAGGAATACACGGCTGTGAAGTCCCTGGAAGTGATTGTCCGAGCCAACATCACAGTGAAGTCTTCCATCAAGAACTTGCTGCTCAGAGATGCCTCGGCAGTGGTGAGCTACAAGGCTGGGGAGATCAGATGGGGCTCTCCCACTCCCTCCAGCTTTTGCTTTATTAACTCCTTGTTCCTCAGATCCCAGTGATGGTATACTTGGACCCCGTGGCGGTGGTGGCAGAAGGAGTCCCCTGGTGGGTCATCCTTCTCGCTGTGCTGGCTGGGCTGCTGGTGCTGGCACTGCTGGTGCTGCTACTGTGGAAGGTGAGGCTTGGGGAGGGGTAGAGTCAGTGGGGGCTGGGATTGCAGTCAGGTGGGCAGTCTCTCATCCATTCGAACACTCATCTAGCAACTCTACATTGAGCACTTACCTTGCATGTACCAGTAATTCCATCTACGTTGGATGTTTCAAAGATGACTCTGCTGTGGATCTTGTCCTCTGGGACTGTATAGTTGAGTGGGAGAAGGGAGCCTTGTTGTTAAGGACAAGCCAGACCGTGTTGGATTGAGACAGTGGGAACTCACACTTTTCTCTGGAGCTTGACCTTAGAAGAAGGTCTGGATTTGGGCAGATGAGATGATTGAGACCTGAGCCTTCCAGAAGAATATGATGGGCAAAGCCAGAGGCAGAGGGAAGTGTAGTCTGATTTAACCAGAGTGTGGCAGCAAAGGTGGGGAAGGAAGCTTATGGCCAAGGCCAGCAACTGTGGAAAAATGGCTCCAGGGAACGGCCTGGCACAGAATGGTAGCTGCCGCATACCAGGCTCCATATGGAACCATTCTCGTTCACACAGAGCTGTAACAGAATCCTATTGGCTCAACATAAAGCACACACACACACACACACACACACACACACACACACACACTTTGGCTCAACATAAAGCACACACACACACACACACACACACACACACATGTCAGTGCAGGGAATCTCTCTTCACCAGGGCTCATTTCTGAGCCACATGTCACATGTGGGGCTTTGTGGGGAACCATGTACATTCGTGCTCTGTGAACTGCCCTGCCTGCCTGTTCCTGGAAACCAGTTATGTGTTGAGCACACTATTTGGCAAGTATGTGTAATCAGTGGACTGGGTTCTGGAGTGGCATCCATGCTGTTGGGCATGTGCCCAGTCCTAGGAATGATTGATGCCTTCAGGACTGGCATCACCCATCTTTCTCATGGAAGGGCTATAGAGCAGAGCTAAAAGGCTGCCCCCTTCCTCAATCTTCCCATACTCTGCCTCTTTCCCCTCTCCCTGGACAACCCAGTGTGGCTTTTTCCATCGGAACAGTCCGAGCTCATCATTCCCCACCAACTATCATCGAGCCCACCTGGCCATGCAGCCCTCAGCCGTGGAGGCTGGGGGTCCAGGGACTGTGGGGTAACTGTTGTATGTGCATGTGTGTATGCAAATGTGCGTGAGGGTATCTGGGTGTGTGTGTGTGAGTCTAAGTATAGCTCCCAGCATTCAGAGGGTCAGGACTGTACAGGGTGAAGAGAATGTATGAGGGTGATGAAAGCCCTAGCAACTGAGGTGAAAAGTACTTAGAAGGGTGATTAGAATCATGGGTATACACAGCCCAGCATGCAAAAAGAGTGGGTGGGCTAGTGGAGTGTGAGCATGTGGACCTGTGGGGAGGTTCTGTGCATGTCTTCTGTGGGCATGAGTGTGCAGAGATGAACATGCAAGGAGACCTTCTGCAGTCTGAGCATGCAGGAGCCTTGGCTATTCTGTGCCAGTATGCAAAGTGTCCATCACCACCTTGGTAGGTAGGGCCAGCATGGTCATGATTTTAGGGAGGGACTAGGCTAGTGTATTCATGGATACATGGTCCCTGGCCTAAGGGGATGCTTCCAGTGTACAAGCACAGGGGTGCATATGTAAGAGACTGGAAGGATATGCATGGGGTCTAGGAAGCCATTTTTCCTTAGATCCTGTTTATGTTCTAGGGGGCACTATTGAATCTTGTGAGGAGCTTAGGTCGGGGGGAAGCTTGAGAGGTCCTGATATTTCATCTTCAAGCCTCTCTTTCAGGGGCCAGGAGACATTTCTTTAGTCTTACACCTTGGATTTCCTTCTGGTTTTCCTTTTGCTGTGAATGGAAACCTGGGAGCCTGGTCCTGATGGTGGCAACCTGGGGGCTGCCCACTGTGTCAGAAGCTGGCCAGCCTACCTCCTTTTGCTTTAGCTGTTTTTTTTTTCTTCTTACCCAAGGATGGCGAGGGCGCCAGGGGCCTCAGCCTTACAGGCTCCTCATGGTTTGGTTTGGTGTCTTTATAGCTGGGATTCTTTAAGCGGGCAAAGCACCCTGAGGCCACCGTGCCCCAGTACCACGCGGTGAAGATCCCTCGGGAAGATCGGCAGCAGTTCAAGGAGGAGAAGACGGGTACTATCCTGAGGAGCAATTGGAGCAACCCCCGGTGGGAGGGCTCTGATGCACACCCCATCCTGGCAGCTGATGGGCACCCTGAGTTAGGTCCTGATGGTCATCCTGTACTGGTCAATGCCTAACTTCTTTTGTTCCATTCTGGCTTGTGGGTACCCTCCACCTTTCCCAAGATGGCTCCTCAGGATAGAAAGAGTGGAGTGGGTTGCTGGCATCACATTGAGATATGGCAGGATCTGCTTCCTCAGGGGGCATAGACCTCTCCCACCATGAGAACTACCCCTCTAACTTCCCCTTAGAATGTTATGAGACAAGGGGGTAAATCAGGAATGGATTGTGGGGCAGGGCTGGAAGGGCAGGATGTCCTGATGCAGGACGGGAAGAAGGGGGTCCTGGTTCCTTTCTCCCATTCACTCTGTGTAATCTGTCTCTCCCAAAGTGCCTTAGCCAGAGGGTCAGGGAGGAGATTGTGTCATTCTCAGGGGCTCTTCCCTCCCTAGTTTTCCCTGTCCTCTGACCTTAGTTTGCTGTATCAGTCTAGTGGGTTTTGTCTATTTATTAAAAAACTTTTGAGGATAAAAATATGGCTTCTTTATTGAGTATTTTATTGGATCTGTCATCTTTCTGCTTGTCTCTGTCTCCCTGCAGCTCAGGGCAGGGTGGGTAGAGTGGAGGGAGACTGAGGTGGCCTGGCAGGCAATGCATATACATTGACTTGTGACCAGCTCTCAAGAAGGAGGGCAGTGAGGGCCTTACCATGGGGACAAGGGAAAAGGACAGGATAGGGGCTGACCTAGGAGGTGGGCAAAGTCCAGGGCTTTGCAGTTGATGATATGGAAGGGTTGTTTTTCTGCCTCTGGAGAAAGCAGGGATAGAGCCTCACTGGGAGGAGGGACTGAAGGAAGCTAAATGTTGCCCCTGGCAGCAGTAGTGGGTGCTGAGGGTTCTTCTGGTCTCTCTCAGTAGAAGGTATACCTGACAAGGGGCTAACCACAGGCAGGGGAGGGAGCAGATGACATCTTTGGTTTATTTCACAGCCTTTCCCATGATGTGAGGCCCAACAGGTAACCACTTGAAGGGAGGGGGCTGCCATTCCATTTGGATTTCCGAGAACTGAGCCCTTTCAAGGTCCTTCCAGGTCTCTCTGGTGAGACAGCAACCATCCCCAATGTGTTTCCAGGTGGGCTCGAAAACTCGCTGCCACATAAAGGCCCAGCTTTCCCGAGGCTCTGCCACATGCTCCCAGAAGAACAGCAGTCCTCCCTGGGAGGGAGGAGGAAGTTAATACCACTTATCTACTCCATCCTGCTCCTTTCTTCTAACCTCCTTTTCTTCCCTCTGACCCAGCTTGTCGTCTCTGTGAAATGGGAGCTGCAGATCTGAGAGTTTATGGAGCAAAATGCCTTGACTCCTTATATTTTCAGCTACTCTAGCTCCTGCCCTCCTCAAAATGCATGTAGGGAACTTCTGAAAACTGAGTGGGGATGGCTGGTGAGAGGGCTTTGGAGAATGGCTGGAAAGGTGGTCAGTAGACAGACAGAGCAACTGAGGAATGGGGACAGAGGCCCTTCTAGGTGTGTCTAACCTTTTAACATTATGACATGACAGTTATCATCTACAAAGTTGACACTTAAGAACTGTACAATTGAGTTATGAAAAAAATCAAAAAACTGTTTTAAGTAAGTTTACAATGTTGTGTTGGGCCACTTTCACGGCCAACCTGGGGCACATTGTGGCCTGCAGGAAAGAGACATGCCCCTGGATCTCTTGTGGGACTCTGGTGTCTGCACAGCCCAGATAGCCTACGTGTTCCAGCTACAGCAGGACTCCCTCACGCTCTTCCCCTCATGCTCTCTTTCTAGGGGATTCATCAGCCCCATGCTGAATTTCCACTACAAGTGCATACAGTCCACATCTCTTTCTCTAGGCCACATTTTTTCCTGTTTCCAGCCCTGGACTTCTAATGACCTATGGCTTCTCTGCTTGGAGGTCTCAGCACCTCCTGAGACCCAACACATCCAGAACAAAGTTCTTCCATTCCAGCAAGTGGCCCTTTCATCTACTCTCCAGTTGTACAAACCAAGATTTTGGAAGTTATCCTAAATTCTTTCCTTTCCACACCCAGTTCAAATTTTTATGGATTCTACTTCCTCTAACATCTCTATCAGAAGCTTTTATTTCTCCTACCTCCATACTTTGTTAACCCCTCAGATCTCAATTTAAGCCTTAGGTTTCTTTCCTAGCTCCTTCACCCTTGTGCCAGTCAATGCTCATGTGTGTTTCCATAGTACCCCATTATGGCCATAGCTCCTATTCAGTAGCAGGCGAATGGGCTGATGTCATAGATGACAGGCTCTATGGGCCATTCTGATACCTTTTTCAGCTGTCAGATGGTGGGCTACATAAGCTTCCCCATCAGGGGCCCTGAACCCTGGAGTTGCCAATGCTGTGTTTACCTGCCCCAGGCCCGTTCCCTTTCCACTCTGCTCACCGGTCTCAGAACTCTCTGGATTTCCTGCAGGACCTTTTTGGGGCTCTGAACAGAGCACAGCACAAGAGTGCAGACCACCACATCCATGGAGCTATCAGCCAGTTGTTTCATGTCCTCTCCATAACCCACGACAAACTGCTCATATTGGAGGTGCCGATTCTCAGCCATGCTCTTTGTCAGGAACTTCTCAAAGTTGGGGTTTGGGTCCAGGCAGGTGACCTTGCAGCCAGGTGGGTAGAACTGGAAGTTGGCCCCAGTGCCGCAGCCCAGCTCCAGCAGGGCCACTTTCCCAGAGGTCCCCTTAAGTTCCTTTATCTGGCGAAAGAGTTCCTGTTTCTTGTTCTCCATCTTTCTGTTGGCTTTGGGAGTCAGCATGGCCATGAAGTAGGGGAAGTAGGTTTTGCATAGTGGCTGCCAGCAACCTAACAGAGCCAGAAGGTGCAGGGGTAGGGTCAGGAGCAACATCAGCAGCTGTAGGAGAGGGATCAGGGCTTCCATGATACCAGCTCTGGGCCGTGCTTCCTCTCAGGCACTGCTTTTGGCTTCCACTCAGCCTGGGCAGATACAAGTCTCCCCTCCTCCTGTGACGGGACTTTGCTCCTTGTCTCCTGCCAGGCCAATCCTCTGTACAGGGTGGAGTGTGTGCATGAAATTCCTCCAGGGGGCATGAGTTTAGCTCTGCAGACTCTTTAACAAGTTTTTTTTGTGGGTGAAGGGCCAGGTGAAGCTTGTGTTCTATGTTCTGTAGTGTTTGGTCCTGATGAAGAGGGTGGGGTGTGCTCGTTTACCTCAGAGGAGGGGAGGAAGGGGGCCAGGGGCATATCTCAAGTCACAGCATCATGGGGGCCAAAGAGCTGACTCATCAAGTGAGTCTTGGTCTTGTCCTCAGGTTGTGCAAGCTGGAAATTCTGGTTGGATTTCCCTGTCACACCCCTTGGGGCTCTGTAAACTGTAACAGGCCTTTGCCCCAGATGGAGGCCAAATAGAACATTCAGTATTAGGCCTGATTGGTCAGGACAAGGAAGGAGGTTACTGGTCAAATGAAAGGTTCTGGGTCTGGGAATATGCCTCAGTGGTAGAGGATTTGCCTACCATGCTCAAAGTCCTATACTGTATACTGAAAAGAAGGCACTTGAAATAAAAAAAAAATTGTATTTTTTTTAGCTTTTATTTATTATTTTTATTTTATGTGTATTTGTGTACTGCTTGCATGTAGGTAAGTGCACCCATGTCGTATAATGCCCGCGGAGGACAGAAGAGGCTGTTGGATCCCCTGGGACTGGAGTCACGGACGGTTGTTAGCTGCCATGTGGGTGCTGGGATTCGAACCCGGGTCTTCTGCAAGAACAACCAGTGTTCTTAATGGCTGAGCCATTTCTCCAGCCTTCCTTCCTTCCTTCCTTCCTTCCTTTTCTTTTTTCTTTCTTTCTTTTCTTTCTTTCTTTCTTTCTTTCTTTCTTTCTTTCTTTCTTTCTTTCTTTCTTTCTTTCTTTCCTTTCTTCTTTCTTTCTTTCTTTCTTTCTTTCTTTCTTTCTTTCTTTCTTTCTTTCTTTCTTTCTTTCTTTCTTTCTTTCTCCTTCCTTCCTGTGGTTCTTGCTAAGCAAGTGCTCTACCACTAAGTTATATTCTTAGCCCCAAAGGAAGTAGTTTAAAGACTATTCATTTAGGGACTGGAGAGATGGCTCAGCGGTGAAGACCCAGGTTTGAATCCCAGCACCCATATGGTGGCTAGCAACTGTCTATAACTCCAGTTCCAGGGGATCTCATACCCTCTTCTGTCCTCTGTGGGCACTGCATGACATGGGTGCATTTACACACATGCAAGCATAACATACACATAAAATAAAAATAAATAAATAATTTAAAAAGACTTCATTTAGATAGTGGATTTTTTTTTTTGGTCTTTTTGAGACGGTCTCCCTATAGCCCCAGCTGTCCTGGAACTCACTATGTAGACCAGGCTGTCCTTGAACTCACAGAGATCGCCTGCCTCTGCCTCTGGAGTGCTGGGATTAAAGGCGTGTGCCACCACGCCCAGCTGATAGTGGATAGTTTGTAAATTTATTTGTATTTTATCTTTTGTTATTATAAAAAGAGGTCTTCTTGGAGAAGACCTGGGTTTGAATCCCAGCACCCTCATGGCAGCTAACAACTGTCCGTCACTCCAGTTCCAGGGGGTCCTACAGCCTCTTCTGTCCTCCACAGGAACTGCATGACACGGGTACACTTAGCTACATGCAGGCAATATGCGCATACACATAAAATAATAAAATGTTTTTTTAAAAAAGGAGTCTTGACTACTATCCTCAGGCCTCTTGGGGTAAGTCTATAGCGCAGCTCTCTCATGGCAGCTAACAACTGTCCGTAACTCCAGTTCCAGGGGGTCTGACAGCCTCTTCTGTCCTCCACAGGAACTGCATGACACGGGTACACTTAGCTACATGCAGGCAATATGCGCATACACATAAAATAATAAAATGTTTTTTTAAAAAAGGAGTCTTGACTACTATCCTCAGGCCTCTTGGGGTAAGTCTATAGCGCAGCTCTCCGCGCCGGGACTCCCTAAGCCACATTCACCCTTCCATCCCTCCCGCCGTTCTATATTCCTAGTTTGGGCCCTGCACCATTCCTAGTCTTGGGGCCCCAGACACCTGGGGAACCAATACTGCTTCCTGATCCTTCTCACCCAGAGAAACTCAGTCCCTTTCTTGGGCTCCAGGAGCACCGCTTCTGGTCCTGGCCCTGCCCTCATCTCCCTCTACTT